>NW_006763292.1:1137469-1234901 GCF_000218685.1 Serpula lacrymans var. lacrymans S7.9 | reverse complement strand
CCGAGCGCTGATTCAAAACGGCACGTGAGACAATTATGTGACTTTAGCGTTATTTTGTGACATCCCGGTTGGCCCATGAAATCCAAAAAACCAGGGAACGACAGTATAAGTAGCTCTTTCCACTATCCCATCCTTATGTAACTCCTGCTTTCTCTACAAGATATCGGAGATTTCCGGAAGTGACTGGTATTACACCGGATTGCACCAGTTGCATTTGATTGTCGGGAAAACCCATATCTTTGCAATACAACTACAATCTAATTGTGATCACTGGGTCTGAACCCAGTAATCAATTCCCATTTAGGAGTATCTGAAAATCATTATTTTTTGGCTTTGTAAGAGACAAAATAAATTACAATTTTTTATTCTGTAGTAATGGTATTTGTTCTTACATGGATTTGAACCCACGGCCACTTCACTTCCAAGAGCTGTTGCAACCAGGTCTTTTTTGAATATAATGTCAGAACTGTGACCTTCAGAGTGATCAGAGTTCGGAGTATGGAGGTGGGTTGAGGAGCAGAACATAGTATGAGGTTGGGAATTGACTTAGCTCATACATTAGGCCCTTCGGCGGACCTTGGTCACTAACTTGACGGACCGAATGGGTGAGAGTAGAGTACAAAAGGTGGAGAGGAGTAATGGTCCTTCAGAGAAGGACCAGAAAACTTGTAAGAAGACTTGGATAAAGGTGGGAGGAACTAGTTGGTATTCAAACTGCAGGAACGGAGTACGGGGGCTATGGCTTATATACTATCGGAGGGATTGGAGTTCATAAGGAGTAACCCGTAATGTAGGTATGGAGTCCATGCAGACAATTATCTAGCAAGGGGAAATCATATGTGAGGGGAGTGTACCATAAGGTCTCAATTACAGAGTCCACAAGGAGTATGAGAACATGTGGAGGAAAAGTATGGCGGAATAAAGGTCTGGTGCAGAAGAATCAGAGCGGATATCTGGAGTACCATGTGGGGGTGAGGAACAGGGCTATGCTGAATGGCAGAGCACAAGGAGTGTAATTCAAAGATTTGGGATTTCAGACTTGAGGGTCTCTGACTTTTCAGAGGTCCAGAAATCATAGCCTGTGGCATACATATAACATATAACCACTCTGTCAAAGAGCTGATATTAGTATAGAAGTATACATTATTATAACTAGCCATTTTTCTGGACTGCTTGTAATTTACATAAGGAGTGATTGCGGCATGACGCAAGTATCAGCAAAGGTTGACTTGTAACAAAGATGTTTGTGAGGCAAAGCTAACTAAAACAAAAACAAAACCTATCTCTCAGCACTTGCAGAGAGGAGGAGGTTAATGAGTCTCAGATATCGATAGATATGAGAGAATATACATGGATATGTAGGGTATTTATAGCTAATTGTCTATCTCTTCAGACCAAAAAAGGAATAAAAGAAAGTGGTCTGAAGATGGGATTGACAAATAAGAAAAATAAAAACTATGGTACAACTTTAGAGATTAATAAGCAGGTGAGAGAATGTACTTATAATAGATTTGTCAGGCATGTTCAGGAACCATATTCCCATGATAAGGTATGATCCTGAACAAGGCCTTTATTAATATATCCAGGCACTGACGGAACTTGGAGCTGGTTAGCGAGATCTCAGCTACTAGTCCTTACCCATTGTGCTGGCTGCCTGGGAGTACTACCCATCCTCTGATCTGCGATATGAAGTGGTATTTATAGTTAAGAAAACCCATTAGGGCAATAAAAAGGAGAATAGCAAAGGACATCTCCAGCCCTAAGGCTAGAGGTGTAATGGGGAAAGTGTTTGAAAACCAAGACATAAAAAGGAAGAAGTATGGAAAAGTAAATGATCCTGAATATGTTAGAGTATGAAATAAAATAACTACTTTGTCTGATGAGTGCACTTTGTAGTAGTGGTGCCAACTTCAGTACTGATGGTAGTGTCAGAACTGTGACCTTCAGAAAAATGGAGTTTGGAGATGAAGTGGAGAGCAGAACAAAGTACTAGGTTGGGGATTGACTTATCTCATGCGCTAGGCCCTTTTGCGGACCTTGTTCCCTAACTTGTTGGAGTGAACGGGTGAGAGTAGAGGATGAAAGGTGGAATGGAGTAAAGGTCCTTGCAATGGTGACAGAGATGCAGTGGAGAAATGGGTTGGAGAAGGAGTAGGCAGCTACAATTTCTATATACATCAATTTCAAGACATTATTACTCACCTCCGTCTTTTCCTTTTATAGGTGGATAGCCACAAATGCATTGGCCAAAATTAAAAGTAGTAACCTGGTGCAGCCCTTACTAGGAGCTATAGTATTTGCGAAGGTATCATTGCCACGCAAATACATTAAAGACTTTATTGTCTCTAGCAGCTTAGTTACAGAAACTGCTATCGACTGGGTACTAGGAGAGCTATCATCAGTGATGGCAGTCAGTGTAGACAAGGTCATCCACACCAAGCATCTATCATTTGTGGAGTTGATTTTGGATCCAAACTTATGTCCTGACACATTTTGCATACACCGTGATACAAGGAGCACAAAGAATCTGGATATGTTGCGATTGTGCATGCAGATTATGCAGGACCCAAAGGAGGGATTAGGGCTTAACATCTGTGGGCTGGAGACATTGTATCTCCCCAACGGTGATGTAAAAGATATGGCCAAGCGTACTAAGGATAATACACCTCACAATTTGTATTACTTATTTCAATATTGGGGGGAGCACCTTGTTAACACAAAGCATCATTGTCTGGCAGCACCAGCCTTGCAGACATGCTGCCAAGGTTTTTTGAACATGATTTACTGCACTGGCTTGAAGTCATGTCATTGTTGTGTAATGTGCCAACTGCACTTAATAATAAAACTAAGTGAAACTACAACAGATGTTAGTTTAAGGTGATCTCTTATAAATGTAATGTAACATGCCTTAGCCGCTGCCCAAGAGGCTATAGAAACAACTGAGGTATTCCTATACTAAACCCCCTACTACTTATAGTTGGAGGTGCTACTCGCTACAGTATAATGACTCCTAGGAGTATAATTATGCTCCTAGGAGAACAATGGTTACTTCATGGAGTGGTGGCTATGCTCCATGGAGAACAATGGCTGCTTCGGCAGAGACTGGGTTTATCTGGTTTTGTCACTTAATGTTTTGACTGCTGCAGCATCTTCTCTCATAGTAAGTCAACTAAGTTTCAACTACCATCATGAAATATCATAATGAATCTGCCTTTATCTGTTCACAGGTCATTGATACCAAGTTAGCACAATTTGCACTGGATGCATGTGTCTTTATTTCCAAGTTCAATGTCTCAAATATTGAGAGTCATACATATCTATCTCTGCCATGGACACCAGATAACTCACTGGAATCCAGGACATATTTGGCACATTTTCAAAGCACTCTTAAAAGTGTTTATACACAGATCCCCACCCTATCAGCACCTGAACTAGTGGGCACCAAACTTGAAGACAGTACAACTTCAGGGGCTAGATATCTCAGCTTTAATGATATCCACTCTCTGTTGGTTCAATAAGTGGCCCAAAGTCCTCTGGCTGTCTATAGCTTGGCTCTCTCAGCACATCCATTGCAGAAGTCAGTTATTTCAACATACTTGAGGCAAATATATGCCTTATATGGAGCAGATGGTACCAAAAGCAATACTTGTATATAGTGAGACCTAAAGTCTTACTGCCAATCCAGGGATATCCCTCAAGTGATTGTAAATGCAACAGGTCATTTATCAGAAGGCAATGTTTTCTGCTTACCTGAAGCAGATGTATATGTTATACACAAAAAATTGTGCTAAAAGCACTGCTGATATGTTTTCAGATGTTTTGTCTTATTGTGCATCCAATGATGCCCCCCAAAATGTTCTGAATGCAATTCACAATTATGCAACTGACAAGAAAAACCACCAAAGGCAGAAAATGTAACAACCAAGAGTTTGTTACTCTGGCGCACAACTCAGACAAGCTATAGAGAGAATGATGAGGGAGTGGTTACCCTTTGGGCTTCAACAAGTTAATTGTGAGGATACAACAGGAGGACTCGTTGAGGAGTCTCCTTGATCTATTGGTCTATATATACTACTACAGGTTTGTTTGTACATGTGTACTGTACAGTTGATAGAGGCAGTGGCTGATGATGTCATGGGGCCTAGCCCATGTGACCAGCTCCACTGCGTGAGAGACTTGTAGCTAAAATAAAAAGAGAGGCAGCGCAGGGCGAGAAAGAGGAGTTTGAACAAAAGGGAAAATGCTGCATGGCACAATGTGAGAAAACTATAGTAAAAGGTTAAAGAGGAGAATGAAAATTGAAGGTCCAAAAATGTGTTATTGTAACAGAAAAGTCTGCTCATACATATTTTCAGGTTTAAGCTCTCTAATCCAAAGAGAGATGAAATACTTGACAGTCAATTCCATACCTTTTATGCAAAATCATTTTTGAGTTCTGACCTACCTAAACATCATTGGATTTAGGAATCTGATGAAATTAGAAATAAGTGGGAGCACCATATCCGCTTTGGCAAGCAAGCTGATAGCCGAAAACATCACCACCCTATGTTCAAAGTTAAACAGGAGCACCTGCAGCTGTATATTCCAGCTGATCAAAATTATATTGTCAAAGATGCTGGAACAAATGAAATTGATATGTCGGTTATGCGCAACTTTTGTGAGCATGCTGGTGTCCTTAAATGGATAAACAAGGTTGTCACAGAGGTTACAGTGTATTAAAAAAGTATTAGAGTAAGTATTAGTGCTTAAACTGCCTTTTCACTGTCTGATTTTTACTAGCTTGAAGATCCTGGAAAACTTGCCCAAATTGTATTTTCTGCTGGATCAATGAGAAAGCCAAAGTTTGACTGGGTTAAAAATCTGCTGTCAAAGTCACTTCTTATGGATATTATTAAGGATATAGATCTCAACCAATTCCTGGAAAAGAATCAAATGTGTAGGATGGATGCCAGGGATCCTAGTGATGCATTTGGAAGATATGCTATAAAGGCTAGGGATGATAGCTTTTATGAGTTTATCCATGTTGAGTTAGCTCCACCTGGGGGTGTTTTTGTATAGAATTATGCTAGAGCATCACATAATGAGCACCAGCCTCACAAATATGCTTTGGCTTTTACCACACATTGTAGTCCCCAGAGTAAAGGTGGTCACTTCTATAATTGCTCTTTATAAAATTGGCATAGAAAGTGCTAGAAACCAACACCTGCATTTTGTCAGACTGGCCTTGCCATAGTCATCCCCCAGGCTTCTAAGTGCTTGGAAAACTTATATGAATGGCACATTTACCCTAGCAGAAGCAGAAGAGCAAGCAGTTGAAATGGACTCAGATTCAGAGAATGTAGGGATAATTGAGTGCCCACTTGATATTGATTCTTGTCCAGTTTGTACCTAGTTACACAATATTAAGTCAATATGTATATTATTTAGCTTTAACATCACCCAAATCTAAAGCAATGTGTCTTTGTAGAAATACAACAAGCTTTAAAACTGTTATTTCTGATATAGGTACTGAGACATTATTCTATCTTTTTACCAAATCATTTATTTGCAGTAACAGGTGTATGGACAATGTGGTGTTTAAACTGGGAAATATAGAGGTATGTTACAATAGTGACAAGGAGTGGTGCATCAGAAAATGTACAAGCGTCTTACCAATCTTACTGGTCTTATCTTTATTTTATAAGCTGCTACACCAAGGCCACTAAGCTCCTCAAGACAGGTAAGTAGGTTAAAACGTAGACACCTGTCCGAGAAAAATGATATTAAGGCCAGGCATATAGCTATAAAGTAAATTAAAGTATAATTGGCTGGTAGGGAAAAACAGGACAGGCCCATTTGACAGGTTGACTCAGTAGGGGTTGAGAGTTTGGGATAGTGTTGGGACTTAGCAAAATTTTGCAGTTTTGTACTTTTATATCTACATATATCTTAATAGGCTACAACATTGATTTGAAAACAGACCTACTTATTCTACCTTGTGAGATCTATTGCTATAATATCATTTTAAACACTTAAGACAGCAAAAAGGACACTTTAAGTAATATGTACATTTTTTAATGCTAGCTGTACTTGCATAGCTTTCTTCTCTATCAATAGCTTCAATAGGTACTCTAGGGTGGATTATTCTGTTAATTATATCACTGCACCCTATTGCTTCTCTGCAGTATGCTCATCCTGAGAGTGTTCCAAATATTACAGCAAAGGTTTTAAACTTCCCATTTGAAACATTGGAGTATCTCATACATTGTGGTCAGATGGGTCAGCAGGATCTGTGGGCTGAAAAAGAAACTTAAAAGTGAGAGTACTGAGTACACACAGAATAAACATTATACTGGCAAACACTTAGTGGTATATAACCAATGAGAACCCCACCTCCATTACCAGAGGTATTTCTCTCAGTATAAATGCAGGCCAAATTATGATGAAATGCTTCTAAACCTATTTTGTGACATTTTCTCTGCCAAGCCAAAAAGGAATTGGGAGGAAGCAATGAGGAAGATTTTTATCTTTACCAAAGTAATGAGGCTAAAAGCCCCCAATATCTTGGCCCTAAGGTAATTAGGGTATTGGTCCTTAGTCCCTATACAAATACTAGGAATGAAAGCCATACTAGGATAATATCCAGGCCATTGAAATTAGACAGAGTATTGTTCCTGTCTATGTAAATATACTAGGGACTAAACCCATATTAGGATAATACCCTGGTCCTTGTAGCTAATTAAGGGATTAGCCCTTGAGGCCATGATATTGTCCCAAAGTAGGGATTGAGTCTTATCCGACGCACTGGTTGAGGCCATGGTACTATCCCAATGCAGGGACTAAGTATTATCCCACTCACCAATTGAGACATTAGTACTCTCCTAATGTAGGGACTGGATCTTATCCCACCCACTGGTTGAGACCATGGTTGTCTGATTCTATCTTCAATTATAAGCCTTATTTTAAATATTGGTCAAGAGTCCTGTTCTCTAGAATGTCATGCAAATTGTGAGATTAGGCTCTATTTATATCTTGGTTGGGAGCTTTGTGTCTAGGGCATTATCCTAACACAAATACTGGACTTCAACCCCCGCATAATGGCTAAGAAGAAATACTGGGCCTCATCTCATATCTTTGTTGAGGGCCTTACCCCGTAAAACATTATACCAATATTAGAATTAGGCTTTCTTTCATAACCTGGTTGAGAACTTGGGATAATACCAATGCAGTTATCTGTCAAGAGAATTATCCTTCATGTGAATATTCAAGTTTAGGGCCAGGCTTCATTCATATTGAAGGCTTTGTTCATGTAGGGTATTATACCAATGGAGATACTAGGCCTTATTATACATTATAGGCCAATAATTCATCCCCTAAGGTATTGTATAACAAAACTGGATAAACCCAGTCTCAGCTAAAGCTGCTAAGCAGACATTATTCTCCTAGGAGCTATTATACCTAAGCAAGTAGCACCTCTGAATATAAGTACAGCAGTAAAAAGCTTTTTGCTATATAGTAGAGGGGTGTGTACATATGTGCAAATAAAGACCATTATAGCACCTATAGCACTTATAGTATGATCATAGTGACTATAGTGTTATATGAGCAATAAAAGCAATAGGAGCAACAAAAGCAATAATAGTATTATAGACATAAAATTTAAAATGCCATATATGACTACTATAATGTTTGATATGCATATTTGCTACTAAAGTTATTGAGATAAAATTTGTGACAAACATCCAGAATATCACTATAAGTCCAATGATGAGGATATGTATCATGCAAACCACCAAAAGCAGGGATAAGTTGACAAACCTGTCTAATACTGGACAAAAGGATGATTTGTCCTGGAGGAAAACCTTCAGTGTTTCGAGGTACCTTATTAACAGAGTACATCAAGTGGTACTTTTCAGCTGTGGATTTGAGGTTGCTATACCACTCTACATATGCCAAATGATGTTTTGACCAATTATTGGGGGATGCATGGAAACCGTATAGTGTTTTAGGTAGTTTAAATATTACTCTTAATCTCCCAATTCTTATTTCTTGAATACAGTCATTAGTATTAGACATGCTTGTGGTTATAGGGTAGGAGAAACATTACCTTTTATGCCTGTAGCCTCACAATCAGGAGAGTTCATCACAACCACTGTATCAAACTGCAGCAATAGATTTTTTTTCCACTTGGCCTGGCTTTGACAGAATCTACCTGGTTATTCTCCAGGTCGACATCATTGCCTAGGCTACTTAAACAGAGTTTGAAGCCATGGAAGATATTGAGATTTTAAAATGGAAGGGGTAGTAATCTGGTTTCACAACATGTATTTGGGTGAGTTAGTTTACTGTTAAGGAAGACTTTGAGTGCTGATTCAAATCCAGGGCACTGATGCTTCTCCATGACGTCCAAAGTGCTTTGCTGACATTTATTAGGATACTTGGCAACAACATGTCTTTGGTCTTGGAATTTGGAGTGAGGGAATTTGTTTTCTTCATTATCCATGGTAAAGTCAATATGGAAGCGCTCAAACATCTCGGTGTTGTAATTGTCGGTGGTTCCAAATCATGTGATGAAATGGCAGTAGTGGAGGAGAGCGTGGAATTTAGGGATGTTCAGGTATTCTCTCATGTCGAGTTGTACCAATATATTTTTATGTTTGTGGAAAGTGTCCAAAGCATCTGAAAGGTAGCCCAGCATGGTGTCATCATGTTGTTTCTTTCCACTGCAATGTTCACATCTTCTTACCTAGTCTGGACTTATTCATCTGTCCTCATTCTGCTATTTTTTTCCCCAACAAAAATGTGTTCTCACTGTATCAAAACACAAGGTTCCAGAAAAATGAGCTAACCTCTCCCAACTTTCCCTACCCCTTTACTGCTTTTGCTCTCTCTGAAAGTCCTCTCCACAAGGGCATCATTCCTTCCATTTCTTTAAGGCCAGCCTTGGACATTTCCCCTCAATTGAGGAAGCACATACCTCTTGTGAATTATATTATCTCCAATATTTCTATCACACCCTCTTCTCAAAATCGCGAGAATTACAGCACTAACTTGCACATTGTGGATGAAGACAATTATGAGTCAACATCAGTACTCTATTCAAGTTGATTTTCCCATTTGTGCCCACCCATCACACCTTTTGTGCTGAGTTGCCCAGTCTGATGCTGGTGTTTGGTCTGCAAAGTTGAAGGCTATGTTTGGTTACAACAATTTTGTAAGAAAAGTGTTGTTGAGCAATTGAGGGCAGTGTTTGATTTGCAAATCACTAGAAACTGCAGGAGTGCTTGCACACAGTGAGTTTATTTTCATCTGTTGGGAACAACTACCTTCCTCTTCTCAATTCCTCACAACCACCTTGAACTCTTTATTTTTTTGTGCCCTTCCCCTATTTTGTGTCTCTGTTTCAAGGCAGCCTTGGAAGACAGATATTCATGTTTCAAATAGTATAGCACCTCTGGGAGTGAAGAGTGAGATCATGAGAACCACAACCCACGCCAAGATGGAGTCCCAAGATCAATTCTCCCTGCCACAATGTTCTAGTGCCTTCTTTCCTTGGCTCCCTGATGTTGAGCAGGTTAGCTTCAACTACTTGTCTGCACACCTATTGCAGTCTCTGGCCTATCCTACTTTATTCTGGTTTCTGGTAGCCAGTAATATATAGGTATGTGACTCCTTTCTCTCTTCATGTGAAATAGCTGTGTTGTTCTCCCTTAGTACATAACACCCCTCCTAGTGTGAAGCACATTTCAATTCTCTCTTCCTCTGAAGTATCTCTGGCTCTAACGAGGATTGAGATAAGATGAAATAATCTAGAGATATGATAATAATTATGTCTAGAGGTCTAGGGGAAGACAAGATAATATACAGTGTAATGCTGGTATTTGACACAGGATGTAAATGTATGGGAAAAAGCAATACCACTTCCACCGTGCAACCCAAAAGCAGTGAAAATCACCCTGTGTATCAACTCATTTTGAGATAAAAAATACACAGTTATATGTGAAAATTCACCTGTGTGCGATGAAAATCATCAAATATATAATTATGAAACATGTTAAAATCAACCCTTTTATGGCTGAATTCAACTGATACTTTCTGGCTCTATTGTCTTGCCAAATTCAACTGTTCAGCTGGTGATTTTTCTAGTGATTTTCATGTGTGCTATCTTGAGTGAATTAGTCACATTTTTAAAGTGATTTTATACTGTATATGATAGGTTTTTAGCAATGCATACAAAAGTTGATTCTAGTAAGAGATCCAGTTGATTTTAATGTGATTTCTGGGTTGTTATCGCCATTTTTCTTGTCAGACTGCAAGTGTAGAGCACAGTTTTGTAGCATAATACAAGAAGCACCATATATAACATCTATCTTCAGCAAACTCAACCACATACATCATAGAGCTTCACTGTGGTTGTTTGACAAAGTTTAGCATAAATGATGATATGGCTTGTAGATAATTGTTAGTCAGACATTAATAGCTGGTAAAACCACCAATAGTTAACTTTTGTTTCAAGATCTGTAAACACACCTTCTCAGGAATGCATAAATATCTGTCCAGTAAAAGAAGATAGGACACAAGAGCTTTTCTTCTCATTACTAGGACAATACTTATTTGATTTATAAGATATTTGCTGCATTCTATCCCCCAATATAACCAGCAGATCATTTTTGGTGAGAAATCTTTTAAATGATAAAAGCTTGCACATGACGGTTTTTCTTTATCAGTGCACATAATCACACTGACTGGGCACTAGCTCTCAGAATAATAATATTTATTTTCTTAAGTGTTGATCCAAGACTTTGTAACTTTGGAAAATGTCCCAACATTGGAGTCAAATGTTTGGGATGTCTTTCCCATATGTCAGTAGTGAGCCTGGTGACAACACTAATTATAAATATGAGAGAAGCAAGAAAAAGCCTACCAGTATGAGAGTTGTCTTGTCACTGTTGACTGTTTGGTACTGATAGTAGGATTATGATTGCTACCAGGTGGGGAGGTTTGTGGCATGGAGATCATCTAGGTGTTGTTTGGCGGGAGAGGACTTGAAGAGTGACATAGCACTTGAATGAAGCTATATCTCATTGTTGTATATTCAATATACTGAGCTAGCTGCTAAATATGCTCATATAAATTATTTTTCTGCAATTGTAATAGCAATCAAGACAGATGTATTTTGTATATGACATCAACATTATATATATAATGGATAACTATACTAGGACAGCTGTGGCTCAGTTGATGTATTGGTAGCAGCCTTTAGGGCAACCTGTCTTGCTTTAATTTGGGCTAAAGCACCATTTTTTGAGACAAATGTTCAGGTGAATGACTGGCTGGGGAAAAAGCGGCTGGTGGAAGTGTATAATGAACAGCTTATAATCAGAAAACAGCAAAAAAGAAACTCATTGATTTCACCATCTGAGAAGCTTTACAATTTTGTTCTGCTTGTCAGGATCTTTGAAAAGTTTGAGAACAGAGGAATATCATGTTCCTGAATCTGTTACTGTGTTGCTTTTAGTAAAAACTGGGGAGAACATTACCACAAACTGGACCTAGTGAGAACAAAAAGTGGATCAGTGATATGTAAAGATGGAAGGGAAGTACCTATATAGCAATAACTCCTAGGAGAACAATGGCCACTTTAGCAGAGACTAGGTTTATCTGGTTTTGTCACTCCCACTTAAGTGCAACTGTAATCCCATAGCTGTTACGATAACACAATTTTTGGACCTTTAAATTTCATTCTCCTCTTCAACTTTCTTTTGTAGTTTTCACACCCTGTGCCACGCAGCACCACCTTCCATTATTGTTCAAACTCCACTTCTCGCGCTGCACTGCCTTTTCTATTTTTAGATAACAAGTTTCTCACGCAGTGGAGCTGGTCACATGGGCTGTGCCCCATGACATCATCAGCCACTGCCTCCATCAACTGTACAATACATATGTACAAACAAACTGTAGTAGTATATATACCCCAATAGATCAAGGAGACTCCTCAGCAAGTCCTCCTGTTGTTTACCCACAACTAACTCGGCCCTATCCAAAGGGTAACCACCTTTACAGCATTGTCTGAGTTGTGTGCCAGAGTAACTAAAGTCTTGGTTGTAACATCTGGTGGCTTTCTATCAGTTTTTAATTCCCTTCTTTTTAATTCCCTTCTTTTATCCTTTGTTATAATAACAACATTCTCAACCACATCACTTTTAAGCTCCTATTTAACTTTCATTTCCAATACAGACACTTATGCCACACAGCGCTTTCCTCTTTAATTTATTCTCAGGTTGAACTTTTATTTCTCGTGGCTGGCCCTATAATATCATCAGCCACCCCTTTTTATTAACTATATAGTACATATGTACAAACACATTGTAGTAGTATATATACCCACCAATAGATTGAAAACTCCTCAGTAAGTCCTCCTGTTGTCTACCAACAGCTAACTTGGTCCTACCCTAAGAGAGTCTACCAACTCCCTCACTCACTTATCTCTGCTTGTGTTAGTTCTGCACTAGAGTATAAAAACTTGAGTTGTTACACCCTTCTTATACCATGAACAGCTCTTTGATATAGACAAATGAGGCATAACTCCTTGTGGTGCATTCAAAACCTTTCCACAGGCTGGCATGTTCTGGATGCAATTGTGCATAGGCCTTGCAAACATCATTATATACTTGCTCTGAAGTCTTTATTGTTGACAGGAAAAGATTGAGAGAGAAAAATGTGTGAGGGTCCTTGAGGGTGCAAGGATGTTGGGGAGGATTTTGAAGCCGCCCAAGCATTTCTGGATGGATTTGGATATTGGGGTCATCCAAATTTGCATTATTTATGGCTCTGACAAATTTGATAGTGGTTCAAAGGTCTTCAAGCTGTGTGAGATCAGATATTTCTTGTAACTTGGCTTCATCAAGTCCTTAAATATTGTCCGCCACAGGATCATTAGAAAAATCCTTAAGTGATACTCAATTATCTCTGCTGTTTGGAGGCTTAGAGGAATCAGGAGTTTGCAAGCGAGGGGATTGGGGATCTATGTATGTATACTAATATAGATTAGATATATGGAATATGTACAAGATATAGAAAGGCACACAGATGCTTCCTTGACTATATTTTGCTGTGTCTCCACTGCATTGTGGGCTTTTTTTTGTTTCTTGAGTGGCCTTGTAGGTATTGACAAAGATGTTGGAGAGGATGGGATAGATGCTTCTGCTCAAAAGCCAAGTTCTATGGCCTTCTGTGCTATAAATTGTTTGGTTGCATTGGATATAATCCTTTGCAAAATTCTTTGTTCCTGTAGTAGGTTTTTTTGGATATTTTTTTGAGGACACCCTTGCAATACTTGATGCAATCACAGTGAAATTCTTTCAGTTGGGGAGGGATGGGGTCCATGGAGATGTGGTGGAAGAATAAAGGCAAAATGAGACTGAGTAGTGCACTCATGTATTTACACAACTACGCTACGCAGTCTTGTGCTGTCCTCAATACATTGAGTTGTGAATGTCTGAGTGGCGATCAGATCAGATCAAGTTGAAGTCGAGTCAAGTGCCATAATCTCAAATATTTTGAATCGTGAGAATTTTATGCTAAATTGGTCTATTTGTTTGGCAATTGGATATTGCCTGACAATTTATCTAATTCTATTTTCTTCTTTCTGGCTAGGGCTGAGGTGCATATAGCATCACATTGACATTTCTTGTTGACTAATATTCTATCAGCTGTGTCTAGGTTGGAACATTAATAGTAGGTGTTGATCATCAACGCTGAGCTTTTTCTAGCTTTTTTTAGGTTATGAGCCCTGGGCTTTAAGGGCCCAAATAAGCCAGGAAACAAACGCATATACAGTCGGCAACTCATCAGCCTTACAGACACAGCCAACGCAGTCATCAGATCAAGATGGGAAAATTTGATCACATCCCAGAATTAATAGTCACCAAAAACATAAATGGTGTCATCATATTGCAATGCTAGAATATGTGTCATTAATGCCATCTCCTCTTGATCCAAATGCACCAATGTCAACAGAGACACAGTTGATCCAATCATGGATCAAAGACAATGGAAATGCAAAAAGGATCATCCTTCGTAAAGTCAACACCATCATATTGAACATCATTCCGGATGATGTTTCCTTACTAGCTTGTGATGCTTGGACCATACTAGCTGATCAATTTGATTGCATTGACATATCTGTTCAGTACACCATTAAAAATCAGCTGAATGACCTGAGAATGAAAAATGCAGGTGATACTCAATGCTATGTATCAGTGCACATCTCTGCAAATGAACACTTATCATACATGGGGGCACCACTGAACAACTTGGAAGCCATCTATTTATTGCTTTGTGGATTGCCTGCCACTGGCCTATGGACATGTGTCCACAAAATTATTGAGTCAGATCTCTCTTGCACTCATCTGTCTAACATATCAACCCTAGCATCCAGCCCATCCACTTTGAGCAACTTATCCAGCAATAATCTGTTACAATACACACTTTTTGGATTGTTAAATTTCATTCTCCTCTTCAACTTTCTTCTGTAGATTTCACATACTGTGCCATGCGGCACTTTCCATTTTGTTCAAACTCCCCTTTCTCGTGCTGTGCTGCCTTTCTTTATTTTTAGCTACAAATATCTCACACAGTGGAGCTGGTCACATGGCTGCACCCTATGACATCATCAGCCACTGCTTCCATCAACTATATAGTACACATGTACAAATAACCTGTAGTTGTAACAACCAAGAGTTAGTTACTCTGGCGCACAACTCAGACAAGCAAAAAAGGAATATACCAATCAACAGTATGTACTGTTGACTGGTCAGAGAGTAATAAAAGGGATCACCCCTTAGGTTTCAACAAGTTAGTTGTGAGGATACAACAGGAGGACTCGCTGAGGAGTCTCCTGGATTTATTGAGGTATTTATATTACTACAGGTTATTTGTACATGTTGTACTATACAGTTGATAAAGCAGGGGCTGATAATGTCAGAGGGCATAGCCCGTGTGGCCAGCTCCACTGCATGAGAGACTTGTAGCTAAAATAAGAAGAAAGGCAGCACAGCGCAAGAAATAGGAGTTTGAACAAAAAAAAAGTGCCGCATGGAACAGTGTGAGAAAACTACAGTAAAAGGTTAAAGCGGAGAATAAAAATAAAAGGAAAGGTCCAAAAATGTGTTATTGTAACAGTAGTAGTATAAATACCCAATAAATCCAGGAGACTCCTCAGCGAGTCCTCCTATTGTTTACCCACAACAAACTCAATCTTATCCAAAAGGTAACCACTCCCCTCACTTCTTTATAGCTTTGTCTGAGTTATGCGCCAGAGTATACAAACTCTTGGTTGTAACACAATCCTTACCTCTTTATGCTTTTGGGAGGTCAGAACGGGTACTCTTTTTGAGATGCAACTAACACCATCATGTGTGAAGCATTTTAAATGGGCCAGGATTCAATCTCCTCCACCTGGTCCTGGTTCAGAGTATGCAAACTCTGCTCTGCAACAAGTTCCTGCAGACAGCATGAATTCACACACTGGTCTTGGTGAGATGATAAATAATCCATCTGGGACATATTGCACTTGTCCACTTTGCGCTAAATGTCGTCGCTTTGATCATGACACAGAACACTGCTATCAAGAGGGTGGGGAAATGGCAGGGCAAGCATCATGGCAGCAAGACAAAGGGTCTCAACTCACTATTCCACCAGTTGTGGTTGCTGCCACTGCTATTGCCATATTGTCACCATCATTTAGCTCCAACGCTTGCAACGATCACTTTTGTGACCTCTCATGTGCTGTGCTTAATGCTGACTTGAGCAACATTACCCATAATATTAAGACCATCCTTGATTGTGGGACAATGAGCCATCTAATCCTTGACAAATCCTACTTCTGGACTTACACATCTGATGACAGTGTTCAAGTTTGAACTACCAATTGTGGCTTGCTGACTACTTGAGGATGAGGTGATTGTGTTGCTATACTGAGTATCAATGGTCAAAAGCATCACATTCATCTTTGTGACTGTTTACATGCACCTGATGCAATACTCAATCTGCTCTCAGTGGGACATATGGTCCAGAAAGGCTGGGAATTTCAATTCTGGGGGAACAAAAACAGATGTGACCTCATATATCAAACAATGTCCATAGGGACCATTGCAATGACAAACAATCTGTGCTATGTGGACCTTGCATTTGTTTCACCGGTAACCACTCATGACACTCACTCTGAATTCACAGCATTCATCCCCACCATCACAACCTGGGATTTGTGGCATGTACAATTCAGACACACAGGAGGAAACATTGCCAAGCTCTTTCCTTCAAGCGCACAAGGTGTAGATGTCACAGCATCACACTCCCAGTCAAAATGTGAGTCTTGCGTTATGGGGAAACACCTGCATGAACTATTCCAAACTTCAAACTTGCCTCATTCAACATCCTTTCTCCAACTCATTCACTCATATGTATGTGGTCCATTTCCCACCACAACCATACATGGAAAACATTATTTCATCTTGTACTTAGATGATTACACTAATATCATCAATGTCCAACTTCTCTTCACCAAAGATCAAGCTCTCTCTGCATGGCTTCTGGTCAAAGCTCAATGGGAGAACCGCTTCAATGCAATGGGTAAATTGTTTCAGTCAGACAATGGGGGAGTGTTAGTTTTGGTGATTCTGCACCTTTGTGCTACCTACATATTTTCATTCCTTTCTCTATCTATTCCTCTATCATTCAGTATTGATTGTGTTCTCTATTATTTTGCCTTTGTGGCTGCTTTGTTTACCTTTGTTTACAAAACTTTGGACAGTACTGCAGAGTCCAATGCTTCCTATTCTCTAGTTACTCACATTGGACTCTAGGTACTGTATACCTTCTGTACTCTTTAATAATCCAGTTACTCACATTGGACTCTAGTTTCCAATCTCTGATTGCTCTCAGCAAGTGGCTAGACACTTCCTTTAAGCTTTGTTCTTAATAAGGAGAGTACATTGGAAAAGAGTTTGAGGACACATTGATAGCAAGTGGGGTTGAACGCTGGAAATCAGTTGCTTATGCCCATTAACAAAGTGGGAAGGCTGGACGGGCCATACATACAAATGAAGGGAGGGCTTTAGCTGCACTTTTTGGTGCGTGACTGTCTGCTGGATACTTTGGCGAGGCCATACTTCTCATTTCTTACCTGTGGAATCTCACAATAACTTGAACTCTGCAACCCGGGATTACACCCTTTGAAATGCTGCATGGGCATAAACCCAACTTATTGTTAGAATATACTCTAACATACCAATACCCCATAGGATAATACCTCTGATTTGTAAGCCAATGCAGTATGCAGCAGCTATACTGTGTAAGATGTCCGTGGTTGCATGTCATGTTTAAGATCCTATATTGTATAACCTTGGCCATATAGCTCAATTGGTAGAGCAACTGGCATGTATCCAGAAGGTTCCAGGTTCAATCCCTGGTTTGGTCAATATCCAATTTTATCACTTATCACATCTACGTGTCTTTGGTTTGAGATGTTTTTCTCGCATCCCTCCTGAACTGCGTGCCAAAAATGAATTCCACTCAAAACCCTCCATATTCATGGGAAATCCGGACAACATGAAGAGCTGGCATTTATGCAACCTCACCACAGGCAGCTTTTATAATTACAGGGACATTATTATAATAGACATACCAGCACCTACTTACACTTTACTTTTACTTTTTCCAAGTCACATGACCAGTCATATGACCATTTACTTTACTTTACATTTTCGGACTTTTCATAGTCACATGACCAGTCATTTGACACATCACCTGACCAGTGTCTAGGCCCACCATGTGACTGGTCACATGCAAAATATCGGACTTTAAACTATATTTACAACTGTACAGTACCTCATGTATTTTAGTATATATACAGAAGCAATACATGGGGAAGGACTCAGCAAGTCCTCCTGTTGTCTACCAACAACTAACTTGGTTGTACTTTGAGGGGAAATCCCTCCTTTTCACTACTCTTCTGCTTGTCTATTGTTGTGCTCCAGTGCCCCAAGACTGTGTCTTATTGGTGTTGTCACAGATGTGATCTTTGATGAGGGATCAATCATGTGAGGCAGAAAGGAAGAAGATGACAAAACTCACCACATCATCACATTTGCTGGAAAACTCAAAGAAAACATATATATGCAACAGGTTGGAGGATTTGAGCAATATAGCACTGTAGGAAAAATGCTTGTTTGCCATATGATCTCATCCATCTATGGCTTGAAACAAGTGGCCTTAAACTGGTATGAATTATTATCCACCAATCTTATCGGTCTGGGATTCCACAAGTGCAAAGCAGACAATATTGTCTTCATTTTTGATCAAGAAAAGACCGGAAAATATGTCACATATGTAATAGCTTGTCATGTTGATAATGGCCTTGTAAGATGCAATGATGGAGACTTCTTTATATGGGTTAAAGACAAGATTGTGAAACGGTTTGGACTCAGTGATTCATCACAAAATCAAAAACATAGAAAGCTCTTACCAAAAACTCATCAGAGAGCTAATGCATTTTGCCACCTGCACAAGACCAGATGTTGCCCACACTGTACACTGACTAACACAATTCAATTCAACTCTAACAGCACATTATTATACAAGCACAAAGAGAGTTTTATTACCTGAAAGGAACCACATCTCTAGCTGTTCATTTTGGGAACACAAACAATGATCACTCAATTCATGGATACAGTGATGCTGATTGGGCAAGTTCACCAGAAGACAAAATATCAATCACGAAATATGCATGGTTCTTCTATGGGGGTATTATCTCTTATGCGTCAAAGAAACAACCAATTCATGCACTTTCATCCACCAAATCAGAGTATATGGCACTGACTGCCTGTATGCAAGAGGGACTATGGATCATCCAGATGGTTCACTCCCTCAATCAAGACCTGCAACTGCCGCTTCACATTTGAGCAAACAACACAGCAGCAATATCACTATCCCAAACCTCCAACAATCACTCATGCACCAAACACATAGACATACACTTTCATTTCATCAGTAAACATGTGAAACTTAGACATTTTAAATTAGAATGGGTGCCTACACACAAGAATACAGCAGACATTCTTACAAAACCTTTACTGAAGACTTCCTTTCAAACTCATTGTTCAGGACTTTCATTAGTAATTCATTGAGAGAATACGTAGAAAGTCAACTCGTTACTTCAACCATAGAGACAGATCACATGATTTAGACTCTTTAGATAGCACTGGAATTTACTCTTGTTTGCTCCTCAGTTGTTGATCATCAACGCTGAGGTGCATATAACATTACATTGACATTTCTTGTAGACTAATGTTCTATCAGCTGTATTTAGCTTTTTTTAACCACTTCAAGGAAGAAGGCAAACAACAGGGACCAGAAATAAGACAATAGCGGTATTCAGAATAAACCTGCTATTTTTTGCAGGCGCCTGCCCAAAGTAGCTTGCTAACTCACACTGTCGCCAAAAAGAAGCCCTGAGCACTTTGATTTACATAGTGTATATTTTCAGATATGGTAGTATCCAAAAAATCAGCAAGATACTCAGCCATCAATAAGATCTATATAACAACCTCATGGAATACACTCTGTAGTCATCCATCAACATGTTGATGAATTGCCCCACACTGCGTGAGCAGCACTTGGATGCTCTCGGCAATGCTTTTGTATTGACCCAAGTTGACATTGTCCGAAACATTCTCCTTGATGCCTTATCCTACACAGCTGAGGAGGGCTTGCACACTCCTGCCTTGCGGATTTCCCCTGACATGAATGTGTCCCCCTTATCCCATCATTTTCAGACTCTGACCAGTCCATGCACTCAGACTCAAATGCTAAAATGTCACTGGAGTTGCCGCTTGATTTGGAGATTGGGGGGAGAGGACACCAAGCAGCGGCTTGGAATCTGATGATTTGTACTTAGTGGATGAGCTTGCAATAATCTAATTTGTAGCTATCATCTACATTGTCCTGCACAAAGGTATCATGAACACCCGGGTTTTCTTCCCCAACAATCCAGTTTTTTGCCAGCCTCAGGTGAACCTCCTTGAGTGGTCCCAACATCACAGTGTCAAATATTTCCTTTGCAAGCTTCATATGATTCCAATCCACATTTGACTCCATAGTTGTTCTTATTGAAAACAACCCCATTTTTCATAATAACTCCAATAACCTCCGGTACACTTTCTCTCTCCAACTCGCCATCTTTCTCAACCATGTTGGCCATTACATTAACACCTCTTCATGTGCAGATATTGCAGGGTGGTCAGGAGTATCAGTAGGGAGTGTTGATAGCTGTACCAAGTGCATTGTGATTGCACTGTTGGCCCTGCATGATTTAGCATTCTCCCCCCCCTGTCATATCCATACTATCCATACCGGAAGACAGAACTCCGGCATTTCTGAAGGAGTTGTTTTCTGCTCCTTTTCATCCTCTACTTCTCCTCTGTCCATTTCCAACGAGCTAGGGACTAAGGTCCATGGAAGGGCTTAGCGCACGAGCTAAGCCAATTCCCCATCTTGCCCCCCATACTCTATTACTCCAAAGAGGCCACGGTTCTGACAGTATATTTGAACTGCACTTCCAGGACCCTCCGTATCCTCCATGGTCAAACACGTACAAAACATCTTTCAGGGCAACACCAATTTCCTTAGTTTTTCTGCTCGACAACCCCTAAAGGTGCGATCAATCTCCATGGCTCTAGAACGCCTGACCTCACCTTGTACCCCCAGGGGTTCCCCAATCCCTCCCGGCTCACCTCATAACCCAACCCCTGCTCCGCATTCTCCAATACCCACTCTCGCAGACTTACCCCGCATGGAGCTGGAAAACAAGGATGTCGAAGACCTCACGCTGGCTCAAGCCTTGCTTGCCCAATCATCCAGAAATACCCCTAATGGTGTCTCCGCACGCACTAAGATTAAGGAGCTGGACACTTTCAATGGCTTTGACCCACAAAAAATTTGCTCCTTCATTGTGCAATGCCAACTGAATTTCAACAACTGTCTGGGCGCATTCCGAACTGACCGAGCAAATATTAACTACGCTATCTCCTTCCTTAAGGGAATGGTGTTAGATTGGTTTGAATCAGATATCCTGACCCCAGACAACCTCACTACCATTCCTATCTGGATGGGTGACTACTCCGAGTTCCTCTCTGAGCTCCACTCCAATTTTGGGCCTCACAACCCCATTGGAGATGCGGAGTCACAGATCAAGCACCTCCAGATGTGCCACAATCAATGTCTACATGGGTATATGGTGGAATTCAATTGTCTCACCTCCCAAATCCAAGGATGGGGCAAGGGCGCACTCTGACATCAGTTCTACAAAGGACTCCCTGCAAGGATTAAAGACAAAATCTCCCACATTGAAAAACCAGACTCCCTTGCGGAGTTACAGACCCTTGCTCAAACCATCGACTCTCGCTACTGGGAACGACACAACAAAGTCAGCAGGGAAACTACCACCCAGCCCAAATCCTCATTGAGCACCAATACCATGTCTTCCTCCAAACTGTCCTCTTCTATGTCCACCGCAAAGTCTGCAACCCGCGGAAACTCCACTTCCCATTTGCACTCCCACCACTCCCACACTTCAAAATCTCTGGACTTGACCAACAAGTTGGGCAAGGACAAGAAACTTACTCCGGAAGAACGCAAGCACTGTTTTGACAACAACCTCTACCTGTTCTATGGTCAGCCTGGGCATAATGTGAAGTCCTGCCCCAAGTCAACTCCAGTGCCGCAAAAGCTCATGCCACTACAGCAGTTCTGGAAAGCAAACCGGAAGTCGCTGAGGCAAAAAAGTAGTCAGCACTCCTCCGCGCTCTGCACAGGTTGAGGACTGTGACCGTGCACTAACAGAGATACTTCTCAATGTGTCTGCTCTTTCCAATACCAACTCCCTCCATGTAAATCTTACCTCCAAATCTCTTCCAAACATTTCTTTTACAGTGCTAGTAAACTCTGGGTTGTCACATTGTTTTCTAGACACTGTCTTTGTGAATGCTAGCCCACTTTCTCCCTATACCGTTACTCCGATCCGACTCTGCTTATTTGACAGAATGTCAAACTCTGTTATCACTAAGGCAGTAATGTCCCCTATTGGAGATAACCATGTCCAGTAACCCTTGGATAGACCATATAAAATCTTTAAATAGATCTGCTGTTCCGGTGGCTGTAATAGTTTTGTTTGTGGGTACAAACACAATTTCTTTGGAGAAGCAGTCCACAGCCACCATTACTACCCATTTGACTTGGGCAAATCTATTATAAAATCAACCAATATATTTTGCCAGGGACTAGCTGGTATTGGGTTTTGCATAAGTTTACAGGCCGGCGGTTTATGAGAGTTTTTAGACATAGCACAGCGCAGGCAAGGTTTTACATATCCTTGTATGCCTTTGACCATGCTAGGCTATATGTATCTGGAGATCAACTGCATTATCCATTGCCACCCAGGGTACCCAGCTACTAGTGTGTCATGATGTCTATCTACTGTCTTAATCCCTGCAGTCATAAAACATCTTTCCATAAATGATGTTTATTGCCATCAAGGCACTACTGAATTATCACAGTCATAGTCAAATTTGGGCTCTTCAAGTTGCATAGTAAGATCAATGTTTGTCCCAGTTACTGAAGGCCCGAGGGCAGAAAATGTAACAAAAGGTGCTGCAGAATACTGTGGAAGTTCAAGTCTAGGATTTGGATACGGCCTTGGACTGGGTCCTGGCAATAGATGAGATGATTGTTGGTATGGGTTGCAAAACATGGTTTAACCCATTACCACACCAATACAAGTCTGACACATATTACTAACCAAAGAAGATAAAAGTTGAGGAGAAGCGGCCAACATTTGAACATTAACTTGCACAGATTGCTTGAGATCATCCCAATGGGTCCACTAAAGCATGAAAATCCTTAAGGTAAGGTCAGAAAACCAAACCATTATGATTTATTAGTAGTCCACAAAAATGACTTGGAGATAACATTCAAAGACAGCAAGCCATTATTTCAAGCCAAATTAAGATCTCTGACTTGAAAGCCAACTTACATTTTACTGATGAAAATATTGTATAAATCCTTGATAGTAAGTGCCTTGTGAGTGAATATCATAATGTCATTATTGCTAGTTTCATAGCTTGGGGGTGTCCAATATATGGGGAAGAAGCTTGCAGTGAATTTGAACACCAGTTGCAGTAACTGGAAGTTATATAATATAAATAAAGCTCAGGCTAAATAAATAAAACTGTTAGAGATGCAAGCGGAGCTGTACAAGAATGTTAGATTGTGATAATATTGGAAGTTGGAACATAAAAAGTAAAAATGAAAGGATGTGACAGGAAGTACCAATCTTGGTGCTGTGAAGCTGTTGGTGAACTCAAACTCAAACTTAGTACCTGTGGAGAATGGAAGCTTTGTGCAATGCACCACATCCATGATGGAAATTCATTATCCTCCATACCCTTTCTACTAGTCATGGTAGAGTAGTAATCAGTGAAATCACTCAAGCAGCACCAATTACAGTCTGAGTAGTATAACAACCAAAGTTTCTATACTCTGGTGCACAATGATGACAAGCAAAGGAAGGTGAGTGAAGGAGAGCGAGGATAATCTCCCTTACGGTAGGACCAAGTTTGTTGTGTGTAAACAACAGGAGGACTAGCTGAGGAGTCTTCTTAATCTATCAGAATATATATACTATTACAGGTTATTTGTACATGTGTACTATACAATTGATAAGTGTGGTTGCTGATAATGTTATAGGGTGCAGCTCTTGTAACTAGTTCTACCACGTGAGAGAGTTATAGCTAAAATAAATGGAAGCAGTACAGTATGAGAAAGTGAAAGTAAAAGGTGGAGTTTGAAATAAAAAGAAAGTGCCCCATGGCACAATTGTTCAAAAATGATAAAGAAAGTTAAGGAGGAAAAGGAGAGTTGAAAGTCCAAGAGTTGTGTATTGTAACAAGTAGAATGCCAATAGCAGCCCCAAAGACACGGGAATTCCAGTGAATACTGTAGTACAAGGGTTTAAGTTGTGCTTAAATAAGGCTAATCTACTCACACCTCTGTTAGGCAAGTTTCCTTATCTCAGGCCTTAAATACAGACAGTGAGCCAACCCAAGAATTGACAACATCAACTACCCCCACAAAACCTCCCTGTGTAATTCAATCAACAACTCACCGGCCATATTACAGATTGTTGATTTCTCATTACTCTGTACAACAGTCACAATATCCTCCAACCCCAGTCCTTCCACTCAAGTCCGCCAACCTGCCAAAGGAGCGGACTTTGTGGGCCGTAGTGCTAATCCTGGAGAAAATCTGAATACTGCTAGTATATTTGCTGAGGTACTTGCAGGTGTTCATTCTGATCTCCGCTAGATAATATGAGGCTTTTTAGGCCATGCTTCTGGTAACAGTTTGCACGTCTATTATAACCATGTATACTGACTGACTTTACTAGTATTGCCAATGTTCCCACCACCCCTGTACAATCTTCCCTCAGCTCCTCCACAAATCTTTCTGGCCTTAGGCTTATTGACGAGTTTGACATTGAGTACTCTTGGCCCAATGAGTCTGGTCACACTACAAAATTTGCCAATACTCAGGTCAGGCTACTGCCAGTGGTGAAGGTCACAACAATAGTGTTTCAAGCTATGTGAGTCATAGCCTGGGAGTTGCTGTCCCTCTGGTTCTGGTTCTGGTTCTGGATCTGGACCAGTACCAGCATGAACATAATTCCCAGGCTAATTGATTCAATGATCTGAGTCTAGGCTTAAACACCATGTGCCAGATCCAACCTAGTTGCGGGCCCAGTAAATTAACACCTGCCTCACACTGAACAGTTATTGTCTGGCAGAAAAATAACTTCAAGTTTGGACTAATGTTGTACCTCAAATTTATGCACAACTCTTTTGTTGATTATTATGATTATGTGCTTATTGTTGCTGCTTCTCATATTATGCCTTATAACTATGCCAGTAGTAGTAGTGTAATGTAATGTGTTTTACCAGTGTAAGATATATCATCAGAAACCTAAATATCTTATACTACATTTTCACTCTACTGGCAGAGTCAATGAGCATCGGCTGTTATAATTTGAAATGTATGCTATACCATGCTTTCTTGTTGCTCTCTCTAAACCTGAGGATACCAATTATGTCCTCAACTGCCTAGGGTTACAGGCTTCAAGCCAAGGTTCAAATATTTGTCTGAGTGATGATAGTAAACTAAAATAAAAAATACAGCCTGGCAGTTAGCCCAAAATGGAAACTGTTCCTAGTAATAATAATTAACTGAACCATTGAGCCAACTTGAATCACGTCAGACATTGTTTCTGCCCCAGCCCATATAGTTATAATTGCCTGTCTTAGAAGGGGCATTATTACCTGATAATATTACTATATAGATGAGGCCAGCGGAGTCTGGTGGAGTGTACCAGCTGGGCCATGTTAGACATAATATTATTGTGCCCATCACCAACAACCCAGCTGGGTGAGAGGACACCCATCTTAGACAACACAGCTGGGTGGTAGGGTGCCCCGTCTGCAACAACCCAGCTCATCAGGAAAAACACTTTGGCTATATAGGCTCTTATAGTACTATAGTTGCAAAAATAGATGTCATAGTGATTATAGTTGTAATAGAAACCCCAGCATCTATTCAGGAATAATGTGCTCTTATAGTACTCTTATAGTTGACTATAGTTCCAAGAGACTCGTATAGTAGCATCACTACTATGACAGCATTTGCTATAAACATAGCATTTACAGCATTTACAGCCCCCATTGCACTCATAGCACTCATTTAATACATTGATACTATGGTAGCATTTAGGGTAGATATTACACTCAATGCACTTGTTACACTCAGAGCAGCTATAACATGCATTGCACTCAATAACCAAATAATGCAATAAAAACAGCACAATAGTGTTTATACTTCTAGCAACAATGAAATGTAGGATACGTGAATAGAAAACAAGGAATACCATCAAGCAGCATGCTCAACAACAGTGACAGTGCCTTCCAGGGCTTCAAAATCAATACCAAAATCTTTATCTTTCATATGATTGTCATCAATCCATAGATAGTGAAGATTTGCCAGATTTCTATTTTGATAAATCAGTAGCTGTAAAAGCTCAAGTATTGATGCTTACGAAATATCCTGGTACAAGCTATCTCTCATATTCTTCATCCAGACAGGACTTTTCCTCTGAAGAACTGATAACTTTTTGAAGTAGTATCCACCTAAGCAATATTGAAAACAAGTCAACGTGAATATGCAACAACTTACCTGATTTTGAAAACATTCTCTGAGAACTCAAGCGTGGCCTTGTTGCCATTCACATATGCTCTGAGTGAACATTCAATCTGAAAGCATAATAAGATAACCACCTGGATAAAGAAGGCTAGAACTTACAGCTGTGGTGATAATTGCAAGTAGGGCTAAAGGGATGCCTTTAAAATGTTCAGGGTAGTGCACACCCTCACCCTTACGCCCATACCACTGATTATGAATTAAGTCCTTGAAGATCTAATGGGAAAAAGGTTTCTGCTTGTTAAATGTTTTGGCCTTAAAAATGGTTAAAATTAACGTCAATATGGGGAAAACAATAGCTCACCTTGATGTCAAGATCACCATCAGCAAATGCACCAGCCTCTAAAAGCTATATTACAACCTCCTTGATCTGAGCCGGTGTCATATCACCAGGAATATGGTGATGAGATGAGCTTTGGCTACAATTTCTCCTTGGACCTGGGCAACAGCAGACCAAACCTAGTAAAAAGAGTCGCTGATTAGTATGATATTATTAGAGGTGGTGATACATACATAGTCAATCAACATGTTTTTGATTTCTTCATTGCTGTTAACCTCTAGAAGCTTGGCTTGTAAATCTTCTCTGCCTTTTGAAGCATTGATGAGCCTTTTCCAAGAAAATTTGGAGCGGCAGGTAGGTGGAGGGAATCCTTCTTGTGTCACAACATGCAGTCTCATGACAGCATGCCCAGCGGTAGCAAGATCCAAAAGATGACTGGGAAATATATCAAGGGTGATCCTATGCCTTTTCCCCATCTTTGGCTGTAAAGAAAGAACTGCACGTGTAGAAATAGAGGTAGAAGTAGAAGACATCCTGGACAATGGCATAGAAGACTTTCTGGACAAACTAGTCCTCTTCTGTATTACAACAGGCCTGAACTTGGCTGCTATATAGGCTGTTTGCTTTATGAATGTAAGAAGTATTCAGAAACATACTTGATTATCCAGAATAAGTCTATCAACATCTTAGCAGCACAAAAGTATTTTTCTCTAGGAATAATTATATCTTACCATCTGGTCTAGCACCCTCATCCTCATCATAATCATCGCTGCTTTCATCCTCACCTATGTGTGGCTTTTGAGTTAGGACCCCTTGAAAATCTTCCTCATCAGAATCATTGTTGATGGCTTGTCTTTTTCTAGAAGGGTTTGGTGGTGTAACTGGGTCAACATCATTAAGATCATGTTCTTCTTCTTCCATTAAACTAGCTGCTCTCTTTCTCGTTGCTGAGGGAGATCAGTGTATTCTTTATAAATCCAGAATACATGTCTTACCTATGCATTTGGCTTCCATTGCCTCTTTCTGAGCTGCCTGGGTAGATCGTACCCTGGCATTTATAGTCATGAGGTGCTAGTACTCCTCAGCACTTAAAGTAACTGCATCATTTTGCCCCTTAGAGGCATTAGCTTTAGATTTACCCTTCATATTTTGTTTGCCTGCCATCAAAGTTGACCAGCCTATGAAAAAGTAAACAGAGAATCAAGTATAACAGAAAAGTGAAAATTTACCCACAGAGTTTGAGGCAGGCATTCTGGTCAGAATATGAATAACTCCTGACAATACCTCTGAGAATTGCTGAAAAATGCATACAGGAGTAGTATAGTAGTACTATAAACAGTGTATCTATGCAAAGGTCCTCATGGCTTCATTTTCCTGCCAGCTATTTCTATCAGCAGCCCATGAAACAAATCCATGATCAGTATGAAGTAATATAGATGCTCGTTTACCTTCATAACAAAGGTTGAGATGAGTGATATCAGATGACCTGAAAATTGCAAAGTCCTCAACCATCACAAGAGCTGCCCCCCTGAATGTTCCAATGGGGAGAACCAGGCAAAACTCCTGGTCCTTGCTGTCATGGTGAGCCTTTGTCTGTACATTGATATTGATGACCAGTGAGAGGAAGGGGGAGGCTGGGGAGTCATGGTTTCCTGGTAAGATGGACACAATTTGTTCAAGCATCTGGCACTCTTCAGGCAGGTGGGTTTGCGTCTAATACATCAATGAGATGCCTGTGAGAAAATATTGAGAACCACTTACAATACCATGTATCCAGTTAAACAGCTCTTCAAAGATGACCTTGAGGGACTGAAACATTTTCTGGTTGTCTTTGACGTCCTTGAAGATGTATGGGTTCATCTGGCTGTGGTTGGTATGTACACAGCCAACTTTGTCAAGCATAGAAGGAGGGATATCAGACAGAGCTTCATGACCCTGTGGAGTGTCAGCAATAGGGAACATATTATAAATAAACAACTCCACCTTGGTACAGTGGCAGTTGTACCATGACAAGTAAAGTGCTTGAAAGGTAGAGTCAGCATCGACACTAGTGTTCTTCTTTGTCAATAGATCTGGGGTCCCAAACACTGCTAGTAAATTGTCTGTAAGAGAATTTTGTATTTTTGCTGGAAGACTCGTGCAGATGAATGCCATTAGTGTCTCATCAGAGTTACGGATATCCACCAGGGAGCTTCAAACAAGTGTGAAATCAGTCATTGGAAATTTGTGAAAGACATACCTGGGAATAGCATCCATGGGGATACAAATGTAGATGTCATCAGATATCTTCATTCCTTCTTTGTATTGCTTGCGGAGCTGACAACAAATAAGCTATTATATGTATTATATCATACTAAAGATGAATTACATACCTGTGATTGCAAATCATGTATGTCATTAACTCTGTTGCCCTTCTCAGCACGCTCTTGTTCACACTCCATCCAGATATTGTTGGCTTGATGATCATGCTATGCTTGAAAATGCTTATTTTGAGGCAGTAATCGGTCATAGGCGGTGCGTATGACTATCTTCTCCTTTTCTGCGCCTTTTTGCTGAACAGTTGGATGTCCATCTTCACCATCATCTTCTGAAGATTCCAGATAGTCTTGTGAATCTGATAGAGGAGGGCTGTAAGGTCTAGGGAGGAAAAATGTCATTGGTGCGAGGAGCTCATAGCCAAGCTGATGGAGCGGGATAGGCGGGTTAAGGCTGGTGTCAACAATAGTATCGTAACATGACACCCAATGTTGAGCATTTTGATTGTGTAGTGTAAAATTGCTATGTATAAAAAAAATCAGGCAACAATGTGAATGCAAGAATGAATGAGACAAATAAGTGACTTACTTAAAAATCACCGAGTCAATAAATCTGTCGGAGGATGCAATGTCAGTGCAATCAAACTCCCGAGCAACTTGGTGTTCTGAAACCATTGATGGGGAGAACATTGAGGCCATACTGATTGGAAACAGATGGTGCATGCGACTGATAGTGGGTATGATATGATTTATTATCAGATCACCCTCCACGGTTCCTAACTGAAATATAAGCCAAACAATATCCTTTGCCATAGTACAGGTCACACTCACCAGGGATGGGAGATTGTAGAAGGTTGGCCAAGTCCCATGGCAGGGTGCCCTCCATTCCGGAAATGGATATCCTGAGACCAAGTCCTGCCACCAGAATCAGTATATAGATTTACCTGCCTCCGGCAATTGCAGCAAATTTACTGCCAATTGAATGCCAGTCTTGAAAAGTTTGTTTGCTGGGCTTTGTGGGGAGATGGGCGACTTCTGTATTGTAAATACTGTTGAGAGACTGTCGGGTACAGAGTTTAATGCTAGAGAAAGTGTAGTGTACTAGATCAAATTCATCAGATGCTAACAGATATCAAAATGACTCACCTCTGACATTTTGTCACCAGCTGCATGTAGTTTATCATCAACAGGAAGTTGATGCAAATGTCCTTCCCATTAATACCCCTACACCTCTGCACTACGGAACCCAAGCTCTCATCCAGATACTCACTCCCCTCCATTGCCGACTTTATGCTATCAATCCGAATACTGGGGTTATGGATGTCCGAGTCCCAGTGCGCAGACGCCAAAGTTGCAATGATGGCATTGCCATTCTCGCTAGAGTTGAGCCAAGGACTAGTTTGTCTTCTCCAAACACCACCACCATCTCTCCTTGACAATGCAAATGAGACACCCCCCCTCGGACACGGCTGTTTGGACTTGGCAGGTTCGTTAGATCCCCCACTATTTTTGCGAAGGCGACATTGCTTTTTTTGTAGGCTATGGCGTGTTGCTGATGGTGCTAACACTGTTGATGCTGCTGGTGCTGTGACACTTGGACATCTCTCATCCAAATGGTGTCGACTACTAGTCCTCCTTGGCACAACTTGCTGGGAAGGTGGCGATCCCATATCTACCTGAGGCAGTGAGAAGCTGGACATGGATTGCTGTGAAGGAGTGGCAATGAGAAGCGATGGCAGCAAGGATGTGGAAGCATGAGGCGGGGAAAGGGAGACATCAATGGGCGCATTTATAGAAGCAGGAAGAGTAGAGTTCCAATTTGCTGATGGAGATTGCCAGGGCAGGAGGCCATCCCACAGGTGTGTTGCATTCAAGTTCTCTATGCCACTAGGGTAGGTCGTATTTTGACTTGCCACCCAGGTGGAAAGCTCCTATTGAGGGATAGGATTGTGAGCTCGCTCACCTTGACCCATAAAGGATGCTGAAGACGTTGAAGACATTGAAGATCGTATGTGACTGGTCACATGATGAGCCTAGACATTGGTCAGGTGTTGTGTCACATGACTTGGTCATGTGACTATGAAAAGTCGAAAATGTAAAGTAAAGTAAATGGTCACATGACTGGTCATGTAACTTGGAAAAATAAAAGTAAAAGTGCAAAAAGTGAAGCGTAAGTAGGTACTGGTGTCAATTGTAAGACAAGTTGTGAGTATGCATGTCAAGAACACGGAGCAATACCTCAGTGTCGGATATGGATAATCTCATTTCTGGGACGTACCACCAAAACCCCGCTATTGATGCCAATTGTCCTGCCAATATCCAAATATGGGATAAGCTCGAGTGCCTGCACACTTCCCTGTTACAGATATACTGCTGCAATTTATGACAGGTAAGTCCTGAAAAAGTAATATCTGATTTTTTGAGTTATTTTAAGTGCAATACAAAACTCTCTCTGGAGATGGAAGGAAGGTAGAGAAGGGATGGCAAATTATCAGGTGCATTGTTCCTTCACCTTGCTGCTGGATATACCATTCTCATTTGCCTTTCTGAAACAGCTTCATGCCAGAGATGTCTACCATATCCCCATCTATCATTGCCATATCTCCTAACACTTCAGTAAGTCCTTTTTTGATCACATTGCATATGGATAGGCTTATAAACTTACTCCAATAGCCGCTGCTGCATCACGCTTTTCACCCATCCAAAGGTATATTTGCCGTATCTTACTTTGCTGCCCCACACTGACTACCTGGCCTTTGTCTCCTCACTGTCTGGTTCAGCAGGTTCATTATGAAGGGCCCAGAACAATATTTCCATAGGTTTATGGACCCTCTTTTGAAGAAGGAGGCTGCACTCCTTAAAGTCTACTGCGCACTGGATAATTTTCTTTTGGTAATTTTCCCTTTATCTCACATTTTTACAGGTCAATATGGGACAGAAGCCATACTACACAACATGCTGGTTTTTCTGTGTAGCCAAGATCATTACAGCTCCGAGGATTCTTCCTGGACAACAACAAGTGGCTGTTCAGACTTTACCAAACTGTGGAGTCTAGGAGCCGAGGAGGAGTGTGCTACGTTTCTCAACAACATTGTTTTGAAGGTTGACTCTGCATTACCAAGTGGTACAGCTGCTGCCTTGTGATAGTGGACTGCCGCCAACTCAGTATGTTCAGTAGAGGATGGTGGCGGCAGACAGTGTCCCAACTTGATCTTAATGAGTGCTGGCATCAGGAAAAATGGGGGTAGCTATATAGAGCTCTATAGCACTATAAGTACTCATAAAGCTATTATAGTGGTCAAACCTGTTATAGAACCTCTGCCATCTATAGAGCCTCATATAGCCCTATAAATGCTCTTATAGATGTTGGAAATTGTTGTGTGGCTGATTGAAAAAAATTAACACAAACAAGATTTGAACTCTCAACCTGCTAGTCAGCTCTTGGGTGACTAAGCAACCTACAGCCACACATCACATTTATCCACTACACCATGAGAGCTTATAAAATATATTATACAGGTTTCATATATTGACCTTTCATGGACTTAGATTATTTTTTTATTCATTGTCACTACTTATATTTGGATAAATCATTATTCTTATTTTGTGAGTATCAGGGATACAAACTACTACTTCACTAATACAGGCTACATAATTAATTAATACTGGATGATTTATTAGCCCTTTTAAGCACCTTGAACTATATTACAACTATGACCTTTACAGCTATAGGAGCTTTGTAGGCTGCTATAGGCTATAAGAGCACTTATAGTATCTTGCCTATAATAATATACTTGACTCCAAACACTTTTGGCCTCTTTCTATTATTGAACAAGTTTATTAGATTAATCCAGAGTTTGAGGGAATTATAGATACTTCTCCCCTTGGTTAAAATTTTGCCTACTACTGTGCTATAAGAGCTATAAGAGCTATGATTGCACTGATAGTACTATAGTTTCTATGAATGTGTTTATATATATAGGCGGTGGCTATATAGCAAAAGGGTTTTTCCTGATGAGCTCTGATAACCCCACCAACCCCAAAGCCCTTTTGCCAGCAAATTGGAGGAGTGTTCATGCATTAGCTGAACTCAAGGACAGGGAGAAGAACTCGGTCCCCCTCCACGAGCAGCTTTTTCAGCTAATAGGGCTGGCTTCATTCCTCAGAGCTGCATAGGGTTGCCGGCTCCATATTTTGGGCTTTGCTTTACGTGGAGCATCATTTACTCTTCTACCCTGCTGGGTACAACGGATGGAAATTCTATAATCCTACCACCAAACGAACTATTATCTCTTAAAGAGCTGACTTTGATGAGTGCTACTTCCCTGGCTTGAAAAAGACTTCTACCACTGCCATTCCTACTCAACTTTTTCCACCTTTGCTTCCCATGCCTTTGGGCCTGGATGAGGATGTCCCTGCACCAGGTCCAGGGGTAGATATTGACCCATCAGCTGTACTTCAGCAACCTCAGCACTTACCTGATGATGGGCCTGATTTTGACCTTGATGCAAAACCACCTGTGAATCAACCTCCTGAGCTTCCAGATCACCCTCCTCATTGCTCACCTTCTCCTGACTTGCCTATTGCACTGAGACACCCTGCAAGGGCTAGGAGACCACCTAGACCATGGTGGCTCCAACACAGACAATCTACTCCTGCCATTGAGAGTGATAACAGTAATAGTAGTGATTCTGAGGCAGTTAATGATGAAGTGGCACACTCCGGAGACTCTGCTGAGCCTAGGTCATTTGCAGATGCAATGAAGTGTCCTGATGCAGATAAATGGAGAGAAGCAGCCATGGAAGAGCTCCAAGCTCATGAGCACAATGGAACTTGGCCACTTGTGGAACTACCTCCTGGAGAAAAGGCAATTGGTGGCAAGTGGGTCTTTAAGATCAAGCACAACTCTGATGGCTCCATTGAGCGCTACAAGGCCAGATATGTGGCTAAAGGTTACAACCAGCGCCCTGGCTTTGACTTCCTTGAAATATTTGCACCCACTGTTCGCATCTCATCTATCAGAGTTATCCTTGCAATTGCTGCCATCCACAACCTCCATTTGCGCTCCATTGACATCTCTCATGCATTTCTCAATGGTGTCATGGATGTAAAGGTCTACATGCAGCAACCAGAGGGATTCTATCAAGGTGGTCATAATCTGGTCTGATAACTCAACAAGGCCATTTATGGGACCAAGCAAGGAGGCAGAATGTGGAACCAGAAGATGCACATTGTGCTTGAAAAACTCGGATTCAATTGCACTTACTCTGACTCTGCCATCTATGTGTTTAATAGAGGTGAAGTGCGCATTATTCTACCTGTCTTTGTTGATGACATGACACTGGTATCCACATCCAATTCTGCACTTGACCAAGCTGTCAAGGACCTCTCTCAGCACTTCAAACTTTGTGATCTTGGCCCTACTTCCTACCTACTTGGCATTTTCATCACCAGAGACCTCAGCAATTGCACCATCTCCCTCTCCCAACATCAGTACACTCTGGACATTCTGGAGCGCTTTGGCATGAAGGACTGCAAGCCTGTGTCCACTCCAATGGACCCTGGTTCACGCCTCACCAAGGATATGTCTCCCAAGACACCAGAAGAAGTGCAACTGATGAAGGACATTCCCAATCTTGCTGCTGTTGGTGCTCTGATGTATTTGGCCACCACCACTCGTCCTGACATTACCTATATTGTTGGAGCTCTTGCCAGATTCAATTCCAATCCTGGGCCCACTCACTGGGGTGCTGTCAAGCACTTATTCCGCTACTTGCAAAGCACCCTCAATCACTCACTGTCCTTGGCCCTGATCCTAATTCCACTGAACTCTTCACCACTTTCTCTAATGCTGATCATGGTGGTGACAAGGACTCTGGACGTTCTACTGGTGCTTACCTTGTCAAGATTGGATCTGATGTTGTCTCTTGGAGTTCCAAACTTCAAAGCATTGTTGCTCTTTCCACCACTGAGGCAGAATATATTGCTGCTGTTGAAGCTGGCAAGGAGATCTGCTGGATGCGAAATCTGCTGATGGAAATGGGCTATCCTATCACCTCTCCTTCCACCCTTCACATTGACAACCAATTGTTAGTTTTGGTGATTCTGCACCTTTGTGCTACCTATATATTTTCATTCCTTTCTCTATCTATTCTTCTATCATTCACTATTGATTGTGTTCTCTATTATTTCGCCTTTGTGGCTGCTTTGTTTACCTTTGTTTACAAAACTTCGGACAGTATTGCAGAGTCCAATGCTTCCTATTCTCTAGTTACTCACATTGGACTCTAGGTACTGTATACCTGTCATACTCTCTAATAATAAAGTTACTCACATTGGACTCTAGTTCCAGTCCCTGATTGCTCTCAGCAAGTGGCTAGACACTTCCTTCAAGCTTTGTTCTTAATACCAATCTGCCATCTCTGTGTCCAAGAATCCTGAACACCATGGTCGAATGAAGCACCTTGATTTACGCTGGCATTGGTTGAAAGATATTGTTGGCTCTGGCCAACTTGCTCCCACCTTTGTGCCCACTGCTGAAATGCTTGCTGATTTGTTGACAAAGGCTCTGGCTAAGCCTAAAGTTGAAATGTTCAGACAGATGATGGGACTTGTTAGATCAGGGGGGAGCTATTGCTTGGGAGGTGCAGCATCAGGGGGGAGTGTTAGTTTTGGTCATTCTGCACCTAGTTGTGCTATCTATTTTCCCTTCTTCCTAAATCACTTTCCTCTTTATTCCTTTTGCTCTATTGTTCAGTATTTACTGAGCATTCTATAAATTTGCCTTTGTGGCTGATTTGTTTACCTTTGTTTACAAAACTTCGGACTAGTATTGCAGTGTCCAGTATTCCTATTCTTTGGTTACTCATACTGGACTCTAGGTACTGTACACATTCTGTACTCTCTGATAATAAAGTTACTCATACTGGACTCTAGTTCTGTCCCTGTTAACTCTCAGCAAGTGGCTAGACACTTCCCAGAAGTTCTCAATTGGACACTTGGAGAACACATGTAAGAGGAAGAGCTTCACTAGCTCTGGGGACGTGATGGTATTGTAGGTGGGGATAAACAGGGACTGTTTAGTGAGCCTGTCTACAACTACTAGAATGGCTGTGAAACCTTCGGAGGATTGGAGTTGCTCAATGAAATCCATAGAAATGGAGTTCCAGGGTTTCTCCAGAATTGGTAGTTGCTTCAATGTTCCGTAGGGTTTGTGATGAGGTACCTTAGCTCTGGTGCAGGTAGTGCAGGACTTAACATAGTCCTTAACAAAGGTCCAAAGTTCGGGCCAAGTATGTTCTTGCCGGACAGGTTTGTTCCAGGGTTTTGTTCTGACCAAAATGGCCAGAGAGGGCATGATCATGCTTATCCTGGAGTACTCAGAGTCAGAGGTTGTTGGCATCTGGGACATAGAGGCAATTATCTCGCCAGAGAAAACTGTCAGGGTTGATGGACCAGTGAGGGCCGTTCTGAGGAGGGTTGGCAAGGAGAGCAGCAGAAACCGGGTCAACAGCCAAGGAGGTGAGTATGTCCCTGTAGAGCGTCTCAGAGTCCATAATGTAGATGGCTTGGAGTACTGGTTCAGTTAGGGACAAAGCTCGTAAGGATGAGATCAGCTACTCGGTGGTGAAGACCGGTCAGAAATTCCACGGGTTGATCCTGGTGTACTCATTATCCCCCTCTTTGGGGTAAACATCCCATCGTCTAGTTAGGGCATCTGGTTTAGCCCCAAGACATCCTGGTTGCAAGCGGATGATCATGTTGAACTGTGAGAGGAACTCCAACCAACGGGCTTGTCGCCGGGTCAGGAGTTTTGTCGTGGAGAAATATTCCAGGTTTTTGTGGTCATTAACAACATTGACCGGGAAAGAGGATCCTTTGAGGTAGTGTCTCCACATTTCGAAAGCTTCAAAAATTGCAAGTAGTTTTTTATCATGGGTGTCATAGTTGAGCTCTGGAGCGGTAAGGGTGCAGGAGTGGAAAGCCACTGGGTGAAGTTCCTCGTCCGGAGCTAAGATAAATAGGATGGCAGCAATGGCGTAGTCCGAGGCGTCAGTTTCTATGGTTAGTTGAGCATCTGGGAACCAGTGCAAGAGCACCGGACCAGTTGTGAAGGCGCTCTTGAGTGCTTCAAAGGATTTTTGACATTCAATGAAGAAATTCCAAGGTGTGTCCTTCCAAGTGAGGTGGGTGAGCGGAACAAAGATACCGGAGTAGTTGTTAATGAAGTGGTGGTAGAAGTTGATGAACCCCAAGAAAGACTGTATGTCCTTAATTTTGCGAGATTAAGGCCAGTCCCAGATGATTTGGACTTTATCATTGGACATAGTAAGGCCTTTCAGAGAGAGGAGGAAATCGAGGTATTCAACAGAGTCAGTATGGAAAAAGCATTTGTCGGTGTGTGTGTACAGACCATTGGCGCAGAGCCGCCTGTTACAATCAAGAGTTTGTATACTCTGGTGCACAACTTAGACAAGCTACAGTAAAGTGAGTGGGAGTGGTTACCCTTTTGCTTTGGATGTTTGTGATAGATTTCTATTAAATAATTGGGCTAGTTTGTATGCATACCAAACTATTTGGTGAACAGTAACACTATCATTATTAGTATCAGAAAAAGGTTCTCATAGACATAAATGAGCTGGTATAGCTGGTATAGCTGATATGATAAACATAAGGCTTCATATAGAGATTTATTGGCTATAATAGGGATTTAATATCTATCATAGCAGCTATAGAAACATACTCAGCTATATAGCAAAATGGTTTTTCCTGATGAATTAAAGCAATTAATTTCAGTAACTACACACACGGTTTGAGACCTGGGATCCATAGACTACTTACAAGGACATGCAAATGGCTCCATTTGTATCTCTATGGGCGGTGAGCACAAAACTCAACATTCCCAGATCCTGGCTTGCTTGCATCTGGAGGTCCTTTACTACTTTCCTACCCTTTCTTTCAGCAGCTCTGGGTATTTTCAGTCACTATTTGTCCCAGATGAGTAAAAGACATCATACTCACTTTTATCTCACTTCCTCGGATGGCCCATCAATATATCACTCCTCACACTTTTCTTTTAGTTCAGCTAGATCCTTCACTCTGAGCTCAGTCAACATTGCCTTCAGGATACTCTGCAGTTTACCATTATAACCTGACTGCCCTGGCTTCACTCCATAAAGGTCCCACATCCTCTTCTCCACCTCCTTCTTCTTCACTATGTTGAGCACTTGTTTCATTTCTGTTAAATCCTTGATGTTGGTTAGTAAATGTCCTCCATAATTTTCCCTGACTTCATTCCAGGTCTCAGCAAGTACATGTTGTTACAACCAAGAGTTTGTATACTCTGCCGCACAACTAGGACCAACTATAGAGAGGATGATGAGGGAGTGGATACCCTTTGGGCTTCAACAAGTTAGTTGTGAGGATACAACAGGAGGACTCGCTGAGGAGTCTCCTTGATCTATTGGGGTATATATACTACTACTGTTTGTTTGTACATGTGTACTGTACAGTTGATGGAGGCAGTGGCTGATGATGTCAGAGGGCACAGCCCGTGTGACCAGTTCCACTGCGTGAGAGACTTTGTAGCTAAACTAAGAATAAAGGCAGCATCGCGCGAGAAAGAGGAGTTTGAACAAAAGGGAAAGTGCTGCATGGCACAGAGTGTGAAAACTACAAAGGAAAGTTGAAGAGGAGAATGAAATTTAAAGGTCCAAAAATTGTGTATTGTAACACCGGGAAGGTCAGGCCAATGACACCTTGCATCAGATACATATCCTACTGGGTCAAAAATCTTTTCTGTTCAGGTGAGAGTGGCCCAGGGCTTTCAAAAGAAAAAGTTGAAGGCTTGGGCAGAGGTTACCCATGTGGAAGCCGTCAAGAGCTCAAACCAGACCACCTTAAGACAAGTACCAAGCTCATGAATTCCAATGCAACTGGACTCCGCAATACTGCATTGCCATGGTTTTGGAGCATGAATCTGAAAGGTGACACCTCCCAACCTGGATATCTGAATGTATGTGCCCCAGCCCGGTCACGGTTTCATGGTATAAAACAGCTAACATTTAGTATTAAAATACAGTTTACCGGGTTCATGAAAGCCATGTACAATAGGTGGATAGAAGAAGGCATTATGGTGCACCTCAAAATGAAGTGGACAGTTCAGTACTTTCAACATTAAGCTAAGTGTTGGAAGAGTTTTTGAGGTGCCAATGAAATGGAGGATAAACCCGGTCATGTAGCATATGTAGAGAGGCAAATCAGGATGTGGAACCAGTTCTCAGAACAGGCAAAAGACTCATTGCAGAGGCTAGGCATAGTGGTTTGAGGGAACTAGAATAGTGGACCACAATTTAATGATTATACTATGTAATAGTAGTCCAGTATTCCCGGGCTTTGAAGTAATCCAGTGTTCTCGGGCTTTGTAGTAATCCAATGTTCCTGGACTTTGCAGCAATCCATTACTCCCCGGGATTTGTATTGATACAAGATTCCAGGGCTTCTACATGCTCCCGGTATTCAACTGCAGGGTGCCCAGGTTTCACCCTTTTCATTGAGTGAGCTACTACAAATAGCTACAAAATTGCAGCAGTGATGTACCCAGATCAAGACAATTCCACTGCTATTCCACATTTATAAATGTATAACATGATCATGTCAAGGTACTGACCATCCCGGGGTCTCCACCCCGCACATTGTACATTGTATGCATATACTCCCTCACATAATATGTAAAACATATTCTCTCGTCACTGTAGGACAAAACCCCATGATTCAGCAACTTCCCACTAAATGCAGCAATAGTCCCACTATCAAACTTGAAGCGGAAACCTGCCCCGGTGAGCTCCAGAATGGCCTAGCACACTCCGCTAGACTCCACTGGCCCCGTTTATATAGTAATATCATCAGATAATAAACTACCATAGCAGGATTCACTGAAACATATTTGCAAGGTTGTTATGATACATAATTTTTGGACCTTTAATTTTCATTCTCCTCTTTAACTTTATACTGTAGTTTTCACACATTGTGCCATGCGACACTTTCCATTTTGTTCAAACTCCACCTTCTCACGCTACACTACCTTTATTCTTATTTTAGCCACAAGTCTCTCACGCAGTGGAGCTGGTCACACGGGCTGCACCCTCTGACATCATCAGCCACTGCTTTATCAACTGGATAGTACAACATGTACAAACAACCTGTAGTAGTATATATACCTCAATAGATCCAGGAGACTCCTCAGCGAGTCCTCCTGTTGTATCCTCACAACTAACTTGTTGAAGCCCAAAGGGTATCCACTCCCTCATCATCCTCTCTATAGTTGGTCCTAGTTGTGCGGCAGAGTAACAAACTCTTGGCAAAGGTTGGCATATATCTGGTTGCCTGGATAGTGTTATCAGGACAAGTATGTATGTGTAGAAGAACCCTATTTTCCTGCCTTCTGTTGGTATAATGGTTAGTAAGTCTTCACCATAAAGACATTTACATACACCTTGAATGTGATAATTATGAGGCTTGAAACGAAGAGATTTGCCAAGTATTTTCTATGCAAGTGCATGCCCTTGGGGTGTACTGAACCGATAGGGCTTTTTGGTTGTCCCACCATTTGACTGTGCTTTTACAGTTTTCAATAGTGTTTCACTGGTTTAATAATTGTCTCTATGGTTTTAATTGTACAATGTTGCCAATAACATCATAGTCATTGACCAAGACTCTCCCAACTATTTCTCCTCTACATGCAAGACCTAGTTTTTTAGCATAAATTTATGTCTATAGTACTATAAAACCTCAGAGAAAGGAGTCCCCACCCACAAACTTGTAATGATAGATTCAACTTGTTAATAAAACTCTAAAAGCATTCACATCCTTTGCCATCTGGGAGCCCAAATCCCTCATATTTCCTGGGAGACTACATCATTTGGCAGGGCCAGCAATGTCCATAGGTGTGAAAGACAGATATTGTGAACTTGATTTGGGAGAATTATTTTGTTTTCCAAAAAGCGCTACTCCACACAATCTAACACACAATGTAGTACAAGTTCCCTACATTCCAAAACAAAGGCAGATGTGCCAAAAAAACACTATATTAGGGCCAAAGCATAAACCTGAACAGGTATTTTTGTTGCAAATAAACATTGAGACACTGTTGGAGATTATGTGTGCTAATGCTTGTTCTTGCTTTTTCAATTTGTCAATTAATTGCTCAATGTAATTGGCTTTTGTTTCTACTTGGACCTTATACCAATAGAGTGTGTTTGCAAAATGTCATCTTGGACTCTAGTAGCAGTTTGTCAATTCAATTTGCAACCACAAATATGGTTATACCTTTGAACTGAGTTTAGAACCATGGGTCTCAAGAAAAGATTGTAGAGTCACTGAAAATACAGTAGCATTGGGAGAAGTATGTAAAAAGAGCTTCCTAACAAAGTCCACCAAATTTATTTTAACCATAAGTGATGGGAAATAGGTGGATGCAGAAACAGACCATATGAAACAAGATGCACAGATGTTGGAAAACAAGGACAGACTTTGATGGTAAGTACTTATGGTCCTACATTTTTACCAACTATGTGAAGCATTAAGAGAGAAAAAACTCAGTAATAGGTAAAATTAGCATAAATCACTTCCAAAATAGTTGCCTTACAAATCTTTGACAAGTTGGTTCAGCTGTAAGTGTAGAAGAATTATTGGCTGGCTTGTAGATGTAGCTTAGATAGGGTTGTAGTATCATAAGTACAGTGTTATTTGTTCATCTACTCTAATGATTGTTTTTCTTGTGTGAGCATTTGCATATTTAACTTGTTTACAAACCTTTGCTGAGGTCTTTATCGGCAAAGTTCTGGTGAAAAATTATATAATTCACTAGGAGAAAGTTAGCTATTGCTAGCTGTTAGGAGATAGCTTACATTGGAAAGTAGTAAGTGTATCTAATGCAACCTAAGTATAAACCTTAAACCTACTCACTGGGGAGGACAAGCAGCCATTTGTGTCTAGGTAAATAAAGATGTTTTGAGTGATATGGCCAGCACTCATGGAGGCTAAATCTGCAAGAACAAATTGCAGATAATGATTATGTAGAGATATGTCATAGCAATAATAACAGGAAATGAGCACTCATCAACGTGTGTGAAAGACTTATACCTATATTAGTAAATAGAACTCAGACTTCTCTGTTTCTGCCATATTTTCGGATTTTAGTGTTCATTTGACACCTCAGTTCTATCTACAAGGGCTGAATTATATTTCAGTTTATGAGCCCTGCCAGCATAAAATAAATGTCCCTTGTAGGAGATCAACTTCCCTAAGTATGCCCAAATTGGATGATAGCGGATCCAACTGGGGATCATACAAAACAAGGTTCCTCACAGAGGTTGCTGGTTGAGGCTTGACTAGGTTTTTGGAAGGCAAAATGAGGCCTTCAAAACCGATGAAACTTGATACTAATGGGGCACCACTTTGACAAGATGGCACCCCAGTAGATGAAGATGATGTCAAATAATATGAAGAAAAAGTAGACTCCTTCATGCAAAAAGAAGCCATAATCACCAGGCTCCTTGTAGCAACCATCTCTGACATCATGTATACTTGTACCCATTAAGCTAGAGCACCAGTGAATCAGATGTTTTACGACAGCTTAATAGAGTTAATGGAGTATATTATGGGTTATGGCCATGTGGATGTCACAATGAGGAAACCCCTCCAAGAAAGGATGATGGACACCCCCAGACACATTTTGAGCTTTGCATCTCTCCTGGAAATTGCTGATAGAGGTTGCATCAGCTTTGGCTGTCAATATAACCTCAGCAGTCTTCTTCTGGGTTCTCCATCTCCCTGGACATCTTTCTCCCATGGTATTTTCAGAGGCATCACATTTAAGACAGATCCCATATTTTGCACAGGTGACAAGACATTAATCAGCTACATACATAGCAGGCTAGGATGGAATGGATCCTTCTTACCCTTCTATCTCCCCCTGTAACTTCCATTCCATGCTTGCCTGGCTCTATAAGAGACTCCAAGACTATGCGCATTGACTCATGAAAGAGTTGTTGAGTACATGCTGACTTTGCTTTTGGAAAGAATGTCTCCTACATTTTTGCTAACAGAGAAATAGGCAATGAGAATACAAGCATGTTTGGAGGGTTTACGGCGCATATGGAGGGATCTGTCTGGTTTGATCCTGGGAGACAGACTCCTGAGAGGAAGGAGACTCTTGATAATAGGTGGTGGTTGCAAAGTAAATTTTTATTTTTTCATTATTTTTCAATTACTTACTGACTGTTTTTTTTTATAGTGGTTCCACCTTGTCCTCATCTTTTCACCACCATGCCCATTGCAACAGCACGGTCCAAAAGCCCCCCGGCACCCACCACTCGCAAAAAAAAGCACAACTTTGCTCGCATGACAGTGGTATTGTCCAAGAGGGCAAAGAGGGCAGCTCCATCCCAGCATTCCTCATCCCCATCCCCACCCCCTGTTCTTGGGCCCTCAAGGCTATCCCAGCACACCTGCCCACACCCTGGACATCTAGTGGTCAGCGCCCAGACCCTGTAGCACCTCAAGGAAGGAGGGGGACCCCACTGCTGTGCCAGGGACAACCATTGTACATGGCTGGGAACCGGGGACCTTGGATCTGGTGCCACAAAGTGTGCCTGTGGGAATTTTGAGAAAAATCCACACAATTGCACGTGATAAAAGTTGGACTTGTATTTTTTGCAATAAAATACCGGAAATGTTAATATGTGTTAATATAGTCTGTAATTACTAGGCAGCACATAGGCATCTATGAGAATGCTGACCTCTATCTCTCAGGGGCAGCATTGACTTCCTCTATCCTTGGAGGTCCACATGAACTAAAAAAAATATTATGTGGAGATTTCTGGAGGGAAAACCCAGGTTAATGGTGGTCACTAAGGCAGGCGGCATGGGACTGAACATAACTAATGTTGAATATGTTGTCTAGTTTGAGTTTGGTGTCACTTCTTCTCTTGCTGTGTGGCTCCAATGTATAGGCTGTGCAGCCTGCCTTCCATCAGTTCAAGGATGAGCTATTTTGCTTGTTGAGTCATCAGTTTTTGTCCAAGTTGGAGGAGTTTCAACAATGGTGAAAGAAGAGCCACTGTTATAAAAATGCAGAAAATATAATAGAGGGCCAGATAAACACTGACCTCAAAGGGTTGTCAGCATGATATTGCTGATAGATGTTTTGACCATCTGCTGGCACAATCAGATATTTTTGGCCTCATATGAGCCACATGTTGATGCATTAATCAAAGCTAACTTACTCACATACTTTAAGCACCCACAGATCCTTGCTATGATAATTGCACCAAGGCGCAAGTCTCCCAGCCCCAACCAATGGCTTCTCTTCCCAGGAGCCCCATCAGCATCTATTCCAACCAGTCTGATCTGTCCGATGAAACTCCATCATCTTTTCCCAACTCCTCAGGCAAACAGCCCATCTATTCCTTGATCAGTCTATCGGAAACAAAACAGCATACCAAAGAACACCTGGCAAGTGCTAAAATGGCCCTCCAATGCTGGTGCATCACCATTTGTTGCCATGATTACACACACTACTCATTTACTGGTGACGCTCTGCTGCCTGATCACACATTAACTTCAATTATGTTGCATTGTGGATGGATAACAGTGGAAGACGTAGAAAAAGGCCTACCAGTGGCATGGCCCCTTTTGGAAGAGTATGGCCCAGAGGTAGTCATAGTGATGGGAGAGGTTACTAAGAAAGGCAAAGTGCAATACAAGGCCAGTAAGGTTGAAAAGTGTGATGCAAAATGTTAAGCCATGGAGGCTGCAAGGTTGAAAAAGGAGGAGGAGGAAAAGGCCCAAATGTCAGAGGCTATGAAAATGACAAGGGAGTGGAAGGTCCAGCCTGTCAAGTGCAGGCCCCCCACTACACAGAAAGAGAACATTCCCCTCCTGGGGACATCTCAGTAAGCTCTTTCTTTTTATTTATTTTATGTGTCAATTTATTCACACTGGTCCCAGATTCAAGTCAGACATGAAAGTCACTGCTGCATCATTTTGTCCATTGTAGATATACTGTAAATACAATAGTAGTCAATGATAATACTATTTACCATGTTTTTTCAGTAGACCACATGTAATTGCAGTTATCCCATCAGTTCCCTATTGTCTTGCGAGTGATAAGATTGATGGCTCCATTGGTGATAATGCCTTGAGACACATCTTTGGGACTTTTGGAGGAACAACCGTTAACTTTGACATGAACCTGCGAGTCAATGTAAGTATTGTCAAGTAACAACAGGTCCTGCTCCTTTGAAGGCTCAACATGTGAGGTGCCTCGGCGCAGAGGCCACAGTTGTCACTCAAGGTGTTCTTGTGCAGATCTGAGAGTCGGCAATGCTGAAGCACATTGTTCATAGGTTCTTAGGTAACATGCACACCATGCATAGCAAAAGTAACCTGTGTCATTGTTTAGTGAGAGATCTAACATGTGAATTTTAATTGCACACTTTGCTTTCCTTGGTATTATGCTCCGGGCCTTTATCTATAGGGAAAAAATGCCCGGACTGGCCTGATGTATACTGTGTGTGCATGAATGAGAATCCTGGAAAACATATTAAGTAGTAAGGATTACATACCATACTTCTGGAGGCCACTCATAATGGATGCACTGTAGGACCTCCAGGACCTCAATAGTATACTTTGAGTTGCCCCCACCTGCAAATTGGTATAATAAATGCAGCAGAGAGTCCTGCATAATCCCAATATTGCCATTTTGAACTGCGTTAATCACATTGAGGTACCTCAGTGCATCACAATTCCAACGGATAGCCCGACAACAAACTTGGTCTTGCTTTTTGGGTGGTTCAAAGAGCATGTTTTCCAATTCATCACTAGAGAACATCTTGGCCAAAATAATCTCTACTAAATCTTGTAATTTAGTGGCAGATTTTATATGAAATCTGTTAGCTTGTTCATATTACCTGCCACCAGCCAGCATGTGCAAAAGTAGGCTTTGGCAATATGACAAATGACTTGGTGAAGGTTTTGATAGAAGGGTTTTTTGGTCTACACATAACTAAGTCATTTCCTCTCAAGCAGCGTGAAAGGATGTATGAGTCCACACCCTGCACTAGTACCCAGATATTGTTTATGGAGTTTGCAGACAGCATTTGTAAGTGGAACCAGCCAAAGATGAGGATTATCCAATCTATCCAGTCAAATTTATTGTGGTTTTGAGCATGGAAGTGGTATAAATCACAGAGCCATTCAATAGTCAACTGGTTGCCAACCCAAGGAATGACATGGTTCACTGTGTCATCTGTTACTGATCTTGGGAGTCAAGGCTAAGTTGCTTAAACCACTCAGTCAGTAGCTTGTCATTGCCTTGGTAGCTTGCTTCTTCTATGTGGACAGTACCTAGCATATACTATTCTGTGATGTAGGCTTCACCAGAGGGAAGCTTACAGACAGGTGGGGGTGATGTACAAACAAGAAAACTCAGGTGTTTGAAGCTTGAAGATGAGGTCTTCAATGAAGAAGCTGGTAAGGCCCTCCTCAGATATGTCTTTGGGGGAGCATTTTGTGAGGTCCTGGATCCTCCTCAGCTCATCCTCAAGTACCTTTCCTATGCAACCAAATGAAAACTCCTCAAGGGATGCCTTGGCTCCACTTGCCCATGCATTGTGGGTGACTCTTGAGGGACGCAGTACAGTGCACTTGAATTGGGAGCTGGGGAGGGTCCTTAGAGTCACTGTCAGATTCTGTGTCAGTAGGATTGGAAAATACATGTATGCTACTCTGTGCTCAAGATGTGAGTGAATTGACTTTGTTGTTAAACTGGCCACCAGTATAATCAATCTGACAGTCAGTCATGGCAAGAGATAAGATAACAGTTCTATTATTATATTACAAGTGCTCAGCTAGCGGGTGTGACTCAATGCACTTGGCCTGTATCAAGTTTCCCCAGATGCTGGCACTCCTTGCTAGTTTTGGGTTTGAGACTAAAGCTGACAATAAATAAAAGAGGAAAGTGGGAAAGTGCTGTGTGGCACAAATGTCCACATTTGGAATGAAAGTTAAATGAAACTGGTTGGTGTCTGGGAATGGTTGTTAATTGAGAAATAAGGTGATTGATTGGAAGCTAGATCAGAGTCCATGGTTATGTTTGAAAAAAATGCTGGACCTGATGAACACATGGAGCTGAGTATGGGACTACACTGGAGAAACTTATGTGGAGTGGTTATAAAGCTCTACACTGCTAATTTGGGCAAACCTCTCTACAGCAGTAAAAGAGCACTACCTCTTGCAAAGGTTTACAGAGATATTTGTAACATAAGATTTGTCAATGTGTGGCCAGTAATAACCAAATAGATAATATAAATGCATCCCGCACAGTAGTCCCAATTGGTTATACAAGACCCTCACAGAATGATTCAAGTATGTTGATAGTCGCAGCTAATCAGTTTGTTTTTACCAGGTAATATCCATGACAACATATTATCATCTTGTGAATAGCTGAGCTGCATCTTTGAGGCCTCTGTAATGATATGCAAAGAATGCTAGTACCTGTAGTTCAGGGAAATACTTTGTTGATGGTTTTCCTGACAGGACAATTTAATGTTTGAAAAGTGTCTGCTGCCCCACTTGCTGCACCATAATATGATATTTGTACCAATATCCATCACATAGTATCATGGCATCCACAATTCACTACTTTCATACAAGGCTTGGATACTGATACCAAAATAGCAAAAGTGTGATGATGACATTGTCGCCTTCTTTGGGGTAATCTTGCATGGAACATATTTAAATGGGTTTGAATAGCCCTATTCATTGTTGGGTTGAGTTAGTTGGGCTACTACATGTCTGAAAAAAAAAACCTACATTTGCAATCACTCAAGAAACTGAATTTTGATAGAATACATTGCCGGAATTTGTAGCCTTACTTTTGGTTGGGTTTCCTACAAGTTTGCAAATTTTTTCTTGGCATTTTTTCAATGCATAGAGCATTAGAATATTGTATACTCATAGCTCTTTGGCCCATGTTATATTAACAGATTGATTCTCAGAATAGATAGATGTGTTATGGTGTTGAGGTGTGAACTACAAAGCCTATTTCTGTGTCCAATTTGTTTGGTTCCAAAAGAACAACTTTTTTCTGGTTATGTGCAACCACTAACACTTAAAACAAATCAACAATCTCAGACTGCTCTTAAGGATGCAAGAGTAACACAATCTATTGAAGAGAAGGAGAATATTCTCAAGCAGTAAGGTCCTCGTAACATAGAGGTGAAAGCATACATTCTCAACGGGCAACACAAATAATAAAATCTCTTTTATAGAATGCTTTCTGGGCAATTGGTAACACAGACATTTACCGTGCAATATTTTTTGATTGTCTACACTGTCATCAAAGTGGGCTGTGTGGGGATCATCTTGGCATTGAACTACAGAAGTATATCACAGAGCTTGGTAAAAAAAGTGTTGCTCTTATTGACAAAATGTAAGTTCTTCCCTCCATTGTTTTGCATTCAAGCACTAATATTTCCTATATTAGATTTCTAAGCTTTCCACAAATGATGAAACCAAAAACATCCTAATACAGTCATGAACATTTTATTCAAAGATGGCTTAACTCATGAAGACATATAAAAGGTACATGGATATTTAAATAATAGCGATTATCGGCTAATATGCTAGTTTAGATGATAGTTTTTGCAGCACACAGGTCCTCACACTGTTTTTATTGCTACTTGGTTACTATCTTCTTCATTGTGTGAGGCTGTATCTTTAGGTTAACATATATGCTTCCCTTGATGTTCATACAGAGGTCACTCTTAAAGTGGGGAGAGAAGCTCATAAGAGCTTTATAACACTGGTGAAGGTACATTCTCTATTCTCTCACTTTAAGTGCTGACACTGGAACTATTATAGGAGTATATCAGCCTGTCTTACAATTCCAGTGGCAAGAACCTGTTGACTAATCAGGGTAGCTAGCCAGAATATATACCTAGCATGTGCACATAAACAGACTGCATTGTTTCACCTTGGGTATTGCTATAGACCAATAAAGGTTGTTTATGTTATGATAAACACTTCCAGCACCTGTTTTAGCACTCACTTTACTTTTTACTGTACTTTTACTTTTACTTTTTCTAAGTCATGTGGCTGATCATGTGACCATATACTTTACTTTACTTTTTGGACTTTTCATAGTTACATGGTTGATCACGTGACAAATCACCTGACCAGTATCCAAACTCAACATGAGCATGTGACTGATCACATACTATAACATCAGACCTTTAAACTTTGTTTATCAACTGTATAGTACTTCATGTATTGTAGTATATATACTTGGGCAATACATGGAGAAAGGACCCAGCGAGTTCTCTCCTAGTGTCTACCATCATTAGTGACAACAACCTCCCTCCTTTAAGTTATTGTGTCATTTCCTTATTATGCTCCAGTGCTCCAAGGTAGCCCCTTGTTGGTGTTATCACAGATTATAGACAATAGAAGACATCACATTATCAATTAGTCTTCACCTGCAATCAAAAAAATGTCATAGGAGGTTGGGCCTAATGGCTTTCAGGGGGGTTAAGGCTTATTTTCACTTGGTAGGCATATAGCAATAGCCTGAAAATTGTGTCACAAAGGAAAGGTAAATATTCTGTCTTAAGGTGGTCACCAAAGAATCACCAAGTACCCAATCAGCATCTATTTATATAGTGAAAGTCACATTTCACAAGTTTTAAAGGTTGATTTTTACTCAGTCTTAGCCTAACAGTGATGAACTACTCTCAAAAAGAAATGTCTGTGGTTCCCACACATCCTTCTTGTAAAAATGAAGTCAGTTAGTAGGCAGATATTAGTTAAAACTGACTATTGCCTGACTAAGTATCACTTTTTATACTATCACTTGACTGGTAGTTGGTAGTGGTGGCAGTGGCAAAGTGGTGGTGGTGGTGGTAGTAGTAGTAGTAGTGAAGAGGAAGTGGTAGTGGCGGAGAGGTCTATAAGGATGCCAATATTTGGTTTGGTTTGGTTCAAAGGCATTTTCTTCCAAACCATATCATATCATGGAAGACTTCCAAAATTAGTTTAGTACATTCAGTTTGTGTTCAGGCTGAGCTAAACTCTTAACTAAGTTGTAATTTGGGGCAAGTATATACATTTTGTCAAACATATTTATAGTAAATACACCCTTACGTTTAATTTACCACCTATTTCAAAGGTTTTTTATTCAAAGCAACTTCTTTCTTAATATCTATAAAACCAATTCTGTGTTACAATACAAGTTTTCAGCCACATTTGTGTTCTCTACTTTAAGTGTAGAAATTATATTGTGTAAGCAAATTTTGGACCTTCACCTGAAAATTTGGCTTATGATGATATCTGGCCTTTTGTGGCAACTATATTATTTCATATAATATTTAAATTGGTTTGGTATATAAAAAGCACTGTATATACATGTTATGGCATTTGTTCACCAAAAAATACCTCTCCTGTGCTTGTTCCCACATTCTGAGGGTCCAAATCTCCAATACAAACAAATCAGTATGTTAACTTATTATCTTATCTCATTATTGCTATCTTGTTGCCACCCCAGTTGTTTCTTATAGAAAATAGTGCTTTAACTGAAGGCTACTACTGAGACTGGTCATAGAAAAACTGATGTAGCACTGACTAATGTGGCTATAACTAATGTCTGACAGGCAGTAAACTACTATAGACTAAGTAGTGACATAGACTATAATATGAGTGATATACTGCACTCCAACACACTCCCTCAGTCAAGACACTATAGAAGAAACAAAAAAATTGAAGTAAAGTGCTGTCAACTATAACTGTAGTGACCTTTTGGGCTTGTGCTACCCATGGACTGTGGCATTATCAGTGATTCTCTCACCAGCATCTGCAAACCTCCTCTTAGTTTGATATTTTAATTAGCCACCCATTTCAGGATCTCCTTTATACAGACTCACAGGTTTTTTGGCTCACAGTGGAATTTAGCATGAGTTTATCTGACCCATGTCTCCTCCAACACCCCTACAGTGTCATACTCATGCCACAGGCTAAGGATTCAAAACCTCTGAACAGTCAGAAACCCCCAAGTCCAAACTCCCAAATCTTTGGTCTTCTCAGAATTATGCTCCTTGTGCTATGCTTCTCAGCATAGTCCTGTGCCTTGCTCCCATATGATACTCCAGATATCTGCTCTGATTCCCTTGCCCCAGACTTCCAGTATGCTATATGTTCCCTCCCACATATTCTTATGTTTCTTTATGGACTCTATAGTTAGACCTTATGGTACACTCCTTTCACATACAATTCCTCCTTGTTAGATAGTTGTCCGTATGGAATTCTGTATCTACATTATGGGTTACCCCTTGGAAAAACTCCACTGCCTCCAATTAGTACATAGCTCCTCTACTCTGTTCCTGCAGTTTGAATATCAATAAGTTCCTCCACCTTTTTAACCCAGTCTCTTTCTAAGTTTTCTGGTCCTTCTCTGAAGGACCTTTACTCCACTCTACTTTTATCCCTTGTTCACGCTGTCTGGTTAGGGACCCAGGTCTGTGGAAGAGCCTAGCGCACAAGCTAAGCCGCCTCATACCCTGTTTTGCTCCCCCAATGTACCTCTGTCCTCTGAAACTCCGACTACTCTGAAGATCACAGTTCTAACATATAGCAACTGCTGTTAGCCGAAAGGAAGCCTCATAGGAAGTAGCCTGTAGCAGACATCTTTGCTGTCCTCTTGCATGTACATGTCCCTTTTCTAACTTCCTAATTGATAATATTATTGATAGCAGACCTTCTATCTCCTAGCCAAATCTATGGCTTTACTGGCTGTTATTGTGGCAGGTGAGTGTTGTTGTACTTCTTGTTTACCCCGCCAAGTGCCTGCAAATACCTGCAGTGGGCAGCCTAGTCTAGTTTTTACTTGCAGATGAGCTACTGCCCATTCCTTGTGAATGTGGTTTGACAATGGAAATAGGATGGATGGGATTGGTGAAAACTGGATAAGGAGGGTGGATAAAGGAGGGTGGTGGTGGCTATTCATCACCATGTTGCTGTGGCTGTGCAAACAGCGATGTGCTCAACCATAATAGTGTGCACCTTAACAAGAGGTCACTGATGTAAAGACTGGTCTGAGTCTCTTGACATCAGGAAAAACCATTTTTCAATATAGCTAGGTATGTTTGTTGCTATGGCTGCTACTGTATGATAGTGATTAAACTTCTATTATAGCCAATAATACTCTATATGGAGCTTTATATTTGCTATACCAGCTATATCAACTCATTTATGTCTATGAAAACCTTTTTCTAATACCAACCACAATAGAAAGAACTCATATTCACCAAATAGTTTGGTATGCATATAATTTAGCCTAATTATTCAATATAAACTCATTGCAAATATCTAAAGTATATTTCCGAGCAGGCACTTGATCTTTTCTAAATAAAGGCAATAAGTGGCAGCCTTGTTGTATACCACTCAATGATACTATGGAAGCTGTTGGAGTACCATCAGCCCTAAGTGCAGGCATTGTGACCACATACATCATATATGTTGGATTTGCACTACTTTTCAATTTGGTATGCTATTCAATATACACCAGTGGAGTTTTAGGCCTATGCTTTGGTATACCAACAGAACCTACATGAAAAATGGCAGGGGGCCAATATTACTTTGACTCCAACATGTGTACTTGTGTTATGAGACATTAACTTACAACTTGAAACTGATTATGAAATTAGAGAAGAATATTACTAGCAACACCTGTTTGCTCTGCTTCTAATGTGTCTATTACAACAGCATTATTAAATTATGGAGTAATTCCTTTGGACCTAGGCCTTGTCTTGATAATTTCATATTTTTCATTTACACTATTATCATCTCCAAGGTGAATTGGAGTGAGCTTGAAACCAGTGAATACATCAAGTGAATTAAATGGGAGATTTGCAATATTGACTGATTTTCTGGACATATGACCTGGATGGCCCCACAATAGGCAATTTATAAATTCCTTGACATTATGTATAAAGCCATACCATTGGTGGTTTTGTAGAACTAAATAAAGAGGTTGTAGTGGGAGAGGAGATACTTTGACTATTTTAATACCTAATCCAGATGGATTCTGGAGAATATCTTGCTGTCAAAGAACTGGCCTCTTTTGTAAAGAAGATTGATCACATTCGAACCATGCAGTTTTGTCTTACCTTGTTAGCCAGGTAGACATTTGTGGATGCTCATTTCTATGATTTGATGCTCTCAACACATCCTTGGCCATGTCTATGTGGAAACACTCACACATTTCTGTGTTGTAGTTATTTATAGCCCCAAACCAGTGAAGTGTTGACATAGTGCAATAAAGAGTGAAATTTAGAGATATTTAAATGTTCTCTAACACCCAGAGTGACAAAAATTGCTTTGTTTTGATGAAAGGCTTTGAGAGTATCAGATAAATATCCAATGGTGGTGTCACTGTGTGTGGGATACTAAGCAATGTAAATAAAGTCAAAGAGTATTCTGATTTGATGGTTACTTGCTTTGGGAGCTTCCCTACAAGACATTCTAAAAGCAACTTAGCCATATCTTTCCTTTTGCCTCCAGATATCTAAGAAAAAGCTTAAAACCATTTTTGGAATATTTTAATCCATATCTAATAGGTAAAGTGTATAATCTTGTGTCTAATTCCTCTGTGCCCATAAGATTTTAGCACTACAATACTATATGCTTGATAACACCCTGGTAAAGCTAATGTAGAGCATCAGAGGTAATGCAAAGGTAGATATTCCAAAATAACCTATAAACATCTCCAGGTATGCCTTTTTCCACATATTGATCACAAAATGCCCTCAGATATCCTGGGTTTATCAGCTGCTTTATCTCCAAGGTCTGTTGCTGGACACCTGCACTTGGGACATGTTCCATACTTTGAGTAAGTCACCAGACATTGCTCTGGATAGCTAGCAACATAGCAAGCAAGAATAGGAGAAACCACCATATTGAGCATACCATGAAAGATCCTATAAGTAACAGGGTTTGATACTCAGTGAATGATAGTGAAGAATAAACACATGTGCATACACTTTGAAATTGTATCAGCACTATGCTGGAACCTCTCCTGTATATCTCTATTTGTCCCACCAGTGCAACGCATTCGGAGAAGATAGCAAGCTGCTCCTCTGTTGAAATACGCTTGGAGTAAAAAAAAACCCGCATGATTCTTGAGCTCTTGAAGGAGCCTGCAGAAAACTGGCCTGAAAATCCCCATCATATTATGGAATCAACAAGGATGGCCATATAATAGCTACCTAATGTTACAATAACACAATTTTTGGACCTTTCCTTCTTTTTCATTCTCCGCTTTAACCTTGTACACTTTAGCTTTCACACATGGTGCCACGCAACACTTCCCCTTTTGTTCAAACTCCTCTTTCTTGCGCCGCGTTGCCTTCTTCTTATTTTAGATACAACTCTCTCACACAGTGGAGCTGGTCATATGGGCTAGGCCCCATGACATCATCAGCCACTGACTTTATCAACTGTACAGTACATAAGTACAAACACTCTGTATTAGTATATATACCCCAATAGATCCAGGAGACTCCTCAGCGAGTCCTCCTGTTGTTAACCAACAAACTCTCTGCAGCCTAAGGGGTAACTATTCCCCATTCACTACCTTTATAGTGTGTTCCTGTGTGCGCCAGAGTAACTAACTCTTGGTTGTTACACCTAACCCAAGTATGACCAGTTACAATTAAATTATGCTGAGGTCATTTAATAAGAGATAATACTGAAGCCAGTAATACAGCAGCTGAAGCCAGGGAAGCAGCCTTCCTTTGTTGAACATGATATGACTTAAGAAGAGCCAAGGCAGCTGCTTTCTTTTGAGAGGAGGATGTGGTCATAATAGAGGCTCAGGGGAAAGGAAAACCAATATCTACTGATAATCTACAATACCAAAATTGGTGTAACATGGTGTGACATAGTGTGAGAAATATCATTTGCCTCTCAGCTTGTTCAAAATGAGCATATTTGCAAATATCTCTCATTTTGAAACAGTGGCTGCCCAGTGGGCCCTTACTATACTATGTGGGAGTGTGTATGTACATTTCCTTTCTTTTTGTGGAGTATACAGCCAATCTTCACTAGATATTATGGTGCAACCTTATCATCCTGTCTGTATAAAGTGGTAAGGATGAGCTTGTGAGTTAGGCTTGGGGTGGCTTTGTGGGGGATGATTGCCAATCAAACTGACAGTCTGAGTTGGAGGACTCCCAATCTGTTTCATCTATGTTTTTTGTAATGAGGAAACTAACAGTGTGAACATTATCTTCTAGTAGTGGTAGTTGCTGACATCATTTTTTTTGTTGCCACTGTGGAGCATAAATAAGGGGGAAACTCTTGGATGTACCAACATCTAATAGGGGGAGATTTTGTATGGCTGGTCTCCCCACTATGTCTCCTATTAGTTGGGGACATCCATTCTCCTTGCCCCAAATACACTATAAGAATGTATTTTTAACACCCATGTTTTACTTTATCACCACTTTTGCCCCTAACCACTACTCTCACCACCATTATACAGCCATAGTCCCAATCATAACCATGGCAAAGGAGATCAAAAGAATTGAGAAAATGTATTTGATACATTTTTTCAATTCTTTCATTCTACACTACTATTCAGACAAGCTGCATTCTTTTATTGCTATTTATGGTATGTGCCTCAATTGGTGTATATTACCTGCAAACCTGGCAAAAAAAGATTCTAATGAGCTATTTTAGAAACTTCCCAAAATTTTAGCTACACCACCAAATTTGTCCCAGGTGGCAACCAGCGGCGGAGGTCAGCTGTGACCACATGGCCAACAGATATGGCAACCAGCTGTTCCCCATCCTAGAACCATGTGATTGACTCACATTTGTCTCGAGTGCATTCCACACGACAGCCAGATGAGTATCAGATGAGCTGCAGCTATGTTTATCAGTCAGCTGGGCCCAGATATCACTTCATGCATTTCTAAATAGCACGTAGAAACTCATGTATATAGCATAATTCTTTAATGTCAAGACTTATACCAACAGTCAATTGTTCTCCTCAGTCACTTCACCCACATCTATGTTGACGAAAGACCCAGAAGCCATTGTGTCGTTAATCTCAGCCTGCTCAAGTGAAGCATCTCCTATTTTTTCTGTATCTCTTGCTCCATATTTTTTACGGTCATCTTCAAGCACCTTAGTGAACCACCTATAATATCATGTAAGCACTTATATAAGTAGAAATAAAAAGACTTACTTCGTGATTTTCCTTGGCTCCTTATGAGTGTCTCTCACTTTTTGCAAGGTAATGTCCACTTGCTTCCAGAAGCTCCCATCCTGTCCTAAGGCAAAGTGCTACGGACAACGTCAAACAGGGAACACTAATAAGGAACCAACACTTACTAAGAATGCAACACAAGCATACATTTGCACAGTGATGTTGACTTGACTGTCAAAGCGGCCATATGTTGCAAGCCTGTTGCAGCAAGCAACAATGTCCTTCTTAGATTCTGTAGCCTCTTTGATCTGTACATAGTGAGCCAGTTAGTCCTTATCACTTTCAAAGCAATTAATACATACAATGCCTTTGATGTCCGAGCGACGCTGTGTGAGACGGCTTTGACAACATTTAACCAATTTTTCCCACTTTTCATCTTCCTCACGAAGTTTTGCTGAGTAACCCCATGAGCGGCTTGTGGCAAATCCCTGGCAACAAAAGTGAACAGAATACCAGTAGATAGGATAGAAATCATGCTCACTGTAAGGACCTTCAGCGGCCAGTTGCCTGCATAGCTTGCTGTTGTTGGAGATAATAGTATTGCATTGCAAACTTGTCTATTTGTTTCTAAACAATGGTCAGTTCTTGCAAACCTTTGTCACAGCAGTTGTTTTAACTTACACACACTCGTTTGGCCATGTCCCAGCCTTGTTGCCCCATATCAAGTGCCTTGCCCCGTTCTGCAATCTGTAAAAGGATGGCATATGCTGATGCCTGTAGTAAGAGATGAGTTATGTTCTCGACAGTGATTTTATAGTGTAAATGTACCTTAGCATATTTTTGTAGCTCACTTTTACTCTCAGGCTTCAATTTTTTGTGAAGGGCCTGAATATCAATGTATTGACTGGCCAACAGAGGTCGCTTTATACTGTGTGTTTCTAAGCCCACAATTGAGCTTCTTTGAGCTGGAGTATTTGGTACTGAAGTAGTGTTGATGTCTTCAGTGTTTTGATCCTCAGGCTCACGAGGATCCTCTGTATTCTTTTCTTGGCTTGCAGATACTGAATCCAGTCCATTGGCATCAACTGGACTTTGCGTAGGGCTAGAAGAAAGATTATAAGCTGTCAGAATGCTGTCAAAGGAGCCACTCATTCCGAAGATGATGGTTTTTTGCTTCTCAAGTGGCGCCTCAAGTCATCAAACCTGGAATAAAATAATGTGACTGCAGCCTGATATTAATATTGGCACACAAACACTGAGTCTGCACACCTGCTATTTCCCTATGGCTCCCCAACGCAGACCTCTACCTGAAAGTACGTCTCTTATAATTAGTTCCTTTTAATTTGAAAGACCAAGGGAATAACCAACTTACCAGGTATTTGTGAGATTGATAATGCCCTGCTTGAATGCCGGTGTTGTTCCTTCATCAGCTCAACAGGCCCTTACACTATTCACCGCAGTGCACTGAAAAAGCATCTGAAATCCCATAAACATCAAAATGCAGAGTATGCATTTTGTGAAGTCCAACACCGCCAAAACAAGCACCAACAACAAGTGGCCAATATGTGTAATGTTCGACCAGCACAGCTGCCCTCGTTTCCCTTATCACCAACCAACAACACAACACCCTATTAATGCTCCTTAGGACTGGGCTAATCCGCAAGTGCGACCTCATATGCAGCTTTATCCCGTCTTCACCAGCAAAATTTGTGAGACATGCCACACAGCCAAGGTTGTCCAGGGCATTAAACCTGAGCTGCAAGTGCCAATGTGGGCTGATGGACATACTCATTATCTCCTTGGCGAGTTATCTCAACTGAGTAATAGACAACTGGTCATTCCTGTGCGCTGGTTCAAACTTACAGATAATGGCCCTGTGTACAGTGAAGAAATACCAGTCACACATGACAGTATAGTACATTTTCCCCCTCAATCATCTTGTATGATGCTCACTCATAATGGCAGGCCCAAGTGAACCTTGTACATGCTGATCGTAGTTTAGTCCGGTTTGTTACAACTTCCCTCAAGCACAATTGGTTTAGCCTTTGTGATAATGGCCTTGTCTCAACCTTACAAGTCTCAACAGGTAATTATGTGGTCTTGGAAACTATAAACAGCTTGAACTGACTGGAGTGCATGATTAATAGGCAAAAATATCAAGCATTGTATTTATCCTCGGGTTAGCCCCCTATGAGAAATTACACAAGGCCGGCAAATGCATACATGCTATATCAAGGCATGGGGGGATGATGTTTCAGGCAACCGTAGCAAGCAGTATAATGAGCACCGCAATATCTACTTTGCACATGCTAATTTACCTCAAAAAAAACTGTCACAGAAATTCTTTGTACGCTTTTGTTCAATGTTTCCACATGCCAGCATAGGTGAACAGTTTGACACTCTGATGGTGGATAATGTAACGTGTATCATGCTTTCCCAACCATAGTGCTGGACTCATGTTTTTATTCAGAAATAAGTGGCATACAGCCTATGATTGCATGACTAGTGAAGATATTGTCTTTCGCATACTTCCTGTTTTTTTATCAGCTGATAATCCCCAGCAATCTGAATTATGTTCTCATGTGGGGCTCAAAGGCAACTACTGGTGTCGAGTCTGTCACCTGGGCGGCACACAGCAAGAAACAGAAACAGATCAAATTTACCAACAACATTTTGAAGTAATTTTCTTTTCCGCTTTAGCAATGAATTTTGTTTCATTATATTCACTCAGCCAGGAGTTCCTCGTACATCTGAAGGCACAAAGTTGGCAGTTACGCAACAGATCAAGGTGGCTGCACTTGGCGTTCAAGAGCAAGTAACAGTTTTGCAGCGACAAACAGGTGTTAAGGACAAGCTGGCCGAATTCTGGATCCAGGCTCTTATTACCAAAGCACGTCACTTACAACAGATTTGCATATATAACAAAGACATAAGGGATCACCGCTTACAAACCAAAGGCAATAAAAATCGCGGTGCTATTGTAAAGGAGCTTAAAGTTGATATTCAATGAGAACTGCTTGACTGGCTATACCAACAGCCCCCGAAGGCTTACATGTCACTTGAACCAAACACATGTATGTTCAGCTTATTTACATTATATGGTATGTTAAAACTTGTGTTTAAAGGTACAAAACAGGAATTACGAGCTGGTCATCACTATAACTCCCTCTTTGATGTCAAAAGTGGGTGATGTGTCAACTGAAGCTGCTTTTATGGCGCTAAAATAATTAACATCCTTCTGTAATATCCAGCACTTGATGTACATCAAGATACACCCGTTGAATTACTACATACCTATCTACTGGGACAAGACAAGTACATTTGGCATCTTACTAATATTGCATGGACACCGGCACCATGTCAAGTTTTTGCAGTGCGGTTGGAAGCCTCATCTATTGATGGCCTTACTATTCCACCTATCCGCGCATCATATATGATTCAGTATCGCAATAGCCTCATTGGAAAGCACTTCAAAACCCTCCAACAACTTGCTGTATTCCGCCTTGACACAGCTCTAGTGCCACCGCTGGTACAAGACTTGTGGAAAGCCACTGACAAGCTGAGGGCACTACTTGAGTGGGATGAGATTGACAAGATGAACTTGTATCTGGTATGTGATGAACTATACATCCCTTGAATGAACATTTAACGCAGGATCAGGCCGACTTAGAGATTCTGATAGCAAATGTTCTTGACATCTGGACACTGATTGACCCCAAACAGATTTTCATAAAAGCAAAACTACACATCCTATTACACATTGTTGAAAATGTGCGACAACATGGACCAGCAATTCTGTTTGCGACAGAGATATTTGAATGCTTTAATGCCATTTTCCACATGTCTAGTGTTCTGTCTAACCACCTTGCTCCCAGTCGGGATATTGCCTGGTCATGCGCAGATTTAGAACGGTTCAAGCATATTGTCAGCAGAGGTTCTTGGGTCTCCAATAAACAAGACCATGTGGCTGCGGGATCCAATGTAAAAGAGTTCTTTGCTGATCCTCACCTGCAGCGTCAATTAGGATATGCTCCCCAAGAAAGGCTTGAGCCTGGAGCTGCAAAATGTCCACGCAAAAATCAATGTGCCTCATTGATTCAGAGGGACACTTGTATGATGGGCTCAATAATGAATAGTTCTGTGAAGTGATTAGTTGGACATGATTCTACATGGTTCAGATGCAGTACAGTGGTTACACAGAAACAGGATGTGTGCCAAATTGGTTCATGGGTATTTGTGAATCACAACGTAAGATTTTCCTGGATTTTGTAACACAATTCCAGATTGATTTTGTATTCAGTCTAGCACAATTATTTCACAGGTTGTTGAGATTTTGATGGATGCCAACCAAGGTCACTGTGTCAAACAAAACTTAGTTGTGATTGACAAATTTCTGTTGCTAAACAGCAAGCATCCTCATTTCAATATGCCTGAAATAATTCGACCACCAACACCAAGGATGCATACAATTCTTGCCATGGTGAGTTTATGACCATGACCATGTCAATTTTCAGCTGAAACATAACCTGTGGACCACCAGGAATTACTCTTTATTGTAAATGTCCAGCACAACTACTTTGACAGTGGCTGCCATGCAAGTGGACAACAATTTTGTGTACAAGAGCGGCTGAAAACAACAACAGAAGAGAGTTACATTGAGCACACAAACACCAACAAGTATATTTTAAACTTGCATGCTTTACACAATGCTATTATTATACGACAAACACTCCCTCATCATCTTACTGCCCCAACTATGTACCTCAAAAATTGACGTGAGGAACATGCAAAAATGGCGGCAGTTTTACGCACAGCTCAGGATTCAAAACAAGCAAAAGAGAAAGAAAATCGAGGTGTTTGGGCTAGCGCAAAGAAGGCCCAAGCAGCGGGTGCAGCAGGCAAAGAGATGGTTACTAGGGGATCAGAAATAAATGAGGTGGAAAGGGTGGAAAATAATGAGGCATTAGCTGGCGAGGATGGGATAGGTGCTGTGTGTATGTAGCATCTATCTCATGTCACATGGGCTTAGACAGAATCTACAAGGATTTACATTCCATGTAAAAAACATACACAAGACAAGTATCTACTTGGGTTCAAATTGGCGAGTTTTAACCTGGAGGAGCTTGAGCTCCCTCTGGGCCAAGCAACGGGCCTCCTCTGCTTGCCACTTCTCCTGTATGAGATTGCATATGAACTTTTTGGGAACTTGAATAAACAAAGATTTGTTGAGTAGGAAATTATCCTTTGAACCTGTGGCCAGAGTATTGTTGACCAAGGTTGTATCAGTTAGCAACAGGCGGCCAATTGAATTCTCACTGAAATCATAACTTGCAACTTACCTTGCTCATTGTGGATATCATCATGTTTTTCATTGGCCAAGTATGTGAGGACACCATCTTTTCTGATAGCACAACGAATGAGATTGTGGCTGCAGCACAATGTAAAATGAAATGCAAACATTGGCATGGTCGGAATAACTCACCACTTGTTTGGAACAGGTGGCTGGTTCTGTTCTTCCTGCGAGCTGAAATAAATTGATAAATTTAATGTTAACAAGAAAATGCATTATAAAGCGCAAATACTTACTGTTTAGCCAGGGAGCCATAGTGAGGCCCCGCTGGGACTGAGTTGGGATTGTTGCTAAGCTCAGTGAAAGGTGGGGGAGGTTCACAATACTTGTTGGACATTGCAATGAAGCTAAAATTAAAGTGGCCATAAGCAAGAGAAGATTGTGAATGATAGATGAGCTTACAGAATTATGTACAATGAGAGCTGTATACAAGAGAAACATCAAATTGTCAGATTCAGAAAGCAAAAGGAATCCACCACTGGCAATATATGAGCTGGTTGCCGGTCTGTGTGAACTTATGAGCTGTAAATGTTTTATCGTCAAACTCGATCCTGCTGTGATAAAGCAAACAATACCACCAACTCTGAGCTGTGTTCTGCTCCATGCATTCAGCGTGTCAGTGTTATGGGAGTTGGTGTTTAACTGTGATGCTTATGTTTGCCTTTTCCCTGTGTTTGCTGGTCAGGTACCACTTGAGGTTTACAGTGAGTCCGTTCTGTACATCACTGGTCTTCAACTCTGAGCAAGTTTGCTCCGTGTGATGTGTGCCTCCATGTTGTGGGAGTTTGCTGTTGCTGTATGTTAAGAGGTTGTGCATATGTTTGATATCTGCTGGATGCTCACCAGATGCTGAATATGTCTGTCAAAGGGGAGATGTGTGCTCAGTCTGTACAGCCAAGGACTGTGAGTACGGTCACTATTACCCAGCTACACAAAATGCTGATTAACCTGACATGTTAGAGTACAGATCATCCCATTTGTCTCTTGAAACCCTGTTGCAGATTTGTGCTATGATTTACATGATAGGAGCTGCCTGGTTTGCTATTAGTACTTTTATAGCATTGTAGTGCTGAGCCACGCAAAAATAATGGATGAAATGGCTTACTTTTTGGTTTATATTGTATCTTGTCTTTGTGAATTGTGAATCGCCAGTGAAAACAAAAGATATATTATGTGCTTTGTATACAAGGAATAGTGGACAACGGTGATAGATATAAGACTGATATCAGCTGGAACTCAGCTAGTATTCAGCTGGACTCTGTGCTGGGGGGTGCTGGGAGTGATCTCAGCTGAGTCTGATTGTCATCCTAAAATGGATCTCAGTCAAGACTCAGCTGGCATCAGCTGGCCCAATGATTTGGCTCACATGGTCAACTTGGCTGGTTGCCACATGGGATAAAGTTGGCGGTGTAGTTTAAAAGTTCAAACCAATTCAAATGAAGAACTAAACCTATTAAAATTGAGTCCAATTGGTTTAGTTTATCTCTGAACTGAACTGAACTTTGGCATCCCTACCTATAGCTAATGATAAAAGTAATATTCATTTTAATCCAAACTTTAGATCATAATATTTTGGTTATTTTACTCCCATATAAAACTTTTGTTTTCTATTTATCATACTATCCTAAGTAGATAACCTGTAAGAGTGCACTAACAGCTGGTTTGGCTCAGTTTGGCTTCAAAAACTTTGTGCACAGGTGGTTGATATGAAAGGCCTTTATGTATTCAAACTTTAGCAGAAATCGTGAAAAATATATGGCTATGTGCAATAAATTAACTTCCAGTGTCAGATCCTAGTATCATTAAGGAGTAAACTCTTGCAGTAGCAATCTGTTTAGTGGTAATAGCCACACATTTTATATTGTCACATGGTTATGCTATACAAAATGTCTGATTGTTGGAATAGTCAAGGTCAAATCCTGTTAGCTTTGTTAGACAACATATATCCTGAGTTGGTATTGGACAAGGGCTGGTAGCTCAGTTGGTAGAGCACCACCATATATTAGCAGAGGTCCTGGGTTCAATCCCCAGCTAGCTCACTTTGCTTTTATGCACTCTCTGTGGTCAGGTGACACTCAAAGGTCACACACTAAAATCTAATACTGATTGCTTGAATTACTTAGATTTTGCAGATTATGCAGATAGCACTGATAAGTTAGTATATTTACAGTATAGGGTTTATGATCTGTTGATTTTCAATAAATAGAATAAAGAAATATACAAAAAAAGGAAATACAAACTAATTATACTTATATCAAGTGATAAGACTTGGCATTATAAATTCCATAGATTATGTATATTCAATGCAAGTATTGACAAAACCGGATAAACCTGGTCTCTGCCGAAGCAGCCATTGTTCTCCATGGAGTAACCATTGTTCTCCATGAAGTAACCATTGTTCTCCTAGGAGCACAATTGTACTCCTAGGAGTCATTATACTGTAGCGAGTAGCACCTCCGACTATAAGTAGTAGGGGGTTTAGTATAGGAATACCTCAGTCGTTTCTATAGCCTCTCGGGCAGCGGCTGAGTTATGTTACATTACATTTATTAGAGATCACCTTAAACTAACATCTATTGTAGTTTCACTTAGGTAAATAATAAAGTCGTTTCTATAGCCTCTCGGGCAGCGGCTGAGTTTCACTTAGTTTTATTAAGTATATCAACTGTGATTGATTTGTACCAACATTCAAATATTAGAGTATGAACTAATCCTTACTTTATGTGGTTGCTGCAACAGTTGTTATTCTGAATACATTGTGAAACCCAAAAAAGGTGATAATCACCAGAAAACCTGGTGAATAATGACTGTCAACTGGAAACCAGTTGAGATCTGGTGATTGTGATTTATATGGTGATTTCCAAATTACCTACCACTAGGATTTAATCAATTAAAAACAGTGATTTGGCATGAAACTTTAAAAATTAAAATGTTTTAAAAACCACAAGGTATAATCAACTACTAGTGGTCTTTATTCAACCTCCAGGAATCTTAATGAGATTCCAGGAATCCAAAATATAAGAAACTCCACAAAGCCCCTTGTAGCTTCACTACAGCAGCTGAGTAGATATATTTAAACTCTGCTCAACTATTATCCCACTGAGTTTCTGTGTCTGAGTCTATGGTTACTTGAACTTGTAACTTTCTACCATCATGTCCTGCAATCTTCCCTACACTAGCACATACATAAAGCTTAAGCTACTGATCACAAGGCAAGTTTTATTTGTTAGTTTAGCTCATTCTTTGATTAAACCAATGAACCAGTATTCCTTGCTAAAGGTATGTTTATTTGCTAATAGTTATTTATTCCAGTTTATTAATGGTTTTACATTGACTAGACCTACAGTCAGATTAATTATTAGTACTTACATGGTAAGTCACTGTATTCTCATGGATGAATTTACTATATTTCATCATTGTCTTATTGGGTGATAATTTAAGTGAAAAAAGTCGAAATTTTAAGGGAAATTCACTGTTTTTTACACTCTATTTACCAGGTTAAAAAAAAACTAGAAAAACAGGTAATATTCACTTTAGTGCCACAATATTTTGACATGGTGAATTCAGCTATAAATAAATTGATAATCACCTGATTTTAACACCTAGTATTCAGGTGAATATTAATACTTAATCTGGTAAAAATCACTTAAAATTTGATTGATTCACTTGGTGATCATAATTTGCTCTAGGGAGCCCAGTAATATAAAGTTCTTACTATTCTTGTATAAATATCTTTACTTAGCCTAGTTCCACCATCTCACATATTCTAATTACTTCTGCCTTCTGGGGATTGTTATATCAAAAGCTGTAAGGTCATTTTGGATTTGTATAGCTATTTATGAAAAATCCCATATGCTAACCATATATTTACTTACTCTCTATCTCTATCTTGGCTTATATGATAAAGATATAAAAATGTTAATGATTTACGGTGATTGGTGTTACTTTGGGCATATAATATATAGATTGATTTTATATAGCCAAACTCTGATATAGCCATTTCTATTACATCTGTAACACTATAGCATCTCTTCCATACATATACTTTTAGATTTTTGTTTGGTATAATTATTATTTCTATATTATGTTGTTTGATATATACATACAGTGTTGTGTAGAGCATCCAAACATCTAATCAGATTATTATTTATTTTGCTGGTATTCTGGGTATGCACAATATCCTTTATATCTGGATATTCTCTATATGTCCTTTGGGAGAACAAAGTAGTGTTAGGAGTATCCAATGAGACTGCTATTTGTATTGGTGGTGTTCCAGTAGGCATCTATAATGTCTATATTATACCTGGAATTCCTGTGAGAGTACTAAATAGTATGATATTTAATTAAAAGCTGATATTTGTACTATCAGTGTTTGAATGGTTATATAAGATATCCTTATTATACTTTAGATGTCTTTTGGGAGTACTTGTACCATGTCAAAAACATCCAATAAGAATACCATAGGTACTATTTATATTATAATGGGCATCTTAGATACTCTAGTACGGTGTCTTGGTTATACCCTGGATAATCTTTGATGGTATGCATACATTGTTGTGGAGATCCAATAAGACAAGGTCCAGCCCATGACTCTGCCACTGGTGTGATGTTTTTGTGATATGATAAATAATAATAATAATAATATCACTGTTAAGTGATCAAAATGTTAAGTAAACTTATGCTGTCTGTAATGTATGTTAAGTCTTTGAATCCTATGATGCATGTTTGACTTGCAGTTCTGTTGTTGAATATCCTTATAAGCCTGCCCTAAACTTGTACACAGTGTACTGAATTTAAGCAGATAGTTCATTGAATCTTTATAAATATCAACATATATTGTAATGTAAAAAGTCTATGGTATTACATTGATAAATTGATGAGAAATTAAAAAAGAGACTCCAGAAATGGTAAAGGATGAAAATATGATCTGAGAATAAAACAATTTAGTAAAAAGGGTGAGAATTGGGGAAACATCTACTTGCCAGTCAAGGATAAAGCGAGTCAGAATTTTGGGATACACCACATTGACGGTACATCTGTCATTTGAACCACGTGAAAATGGCACTTTTATTCTCTCTCCTGAAGTGCAGCAAGACAATGCAATGTAAAGTTTCCCATGCAAAAACCCTGGAACAGGTAAATCCAGCCCAACTTATGTCACTGATTGCCCTTGAGACTTGTTGATGGTCATGGCAAAGGCAGCATGGACAGGGAATTGACAATGTGATAGCTTGATGGGCAATTCTTCCAATGAGGGTTCCAATGTGAGGCGTGGAGTAAAAGCTACCTTTCCTGCATGTTTTCCTCCCAAGACATAGCACTTCAATACTCTTCTCTTCATCTCTATCAAAATCATGCATGTTCCATTACAGAGTCCATTTAGGGGATCAATATTGCGGAGGAGCATAAGTGGACATCCAGCTTTAAGTTTGAGGTGCGCTTCAGGAAGGCCAGATACTTGCAAGGAGTTCAAGAATTCCACAGGATAATTTTCATGCCCCTTTCCAACCACTTTATCAATTGACAGAGCTACTAACTCTTCTCCAGGGGATGTTGTGAGGATTACTGAATTAAGGTTGCTAATGGCATCATTTAATGTGGAGAGGATGGTGCAGTGGAGGAAATGATGGTTATCTTGGTCTCTATTTGCAATTCCAGGATAGGTAGTGTCAACTAATGAGTCTATGGTGTTTTCTGGCATAAGCATGTTGGCGGGAAGCTCAATAGTTCCATCTCCTGCAATTCCATGACCACCACCAACATCCAGGAGTCAGCTAGCAAAGGCTTCACTTTCTGGAGTACGGTCAAGGCACATGTTCTATGTGAGATAGCAGATATGGATATTTGTCCACAGTTGTGACCTTCTAAGAAAGGCAGAAATAATGCATTGCCTTGACCCTCTTGGAACAACAGGCGTTGTTTGGTGGAAGTCCCCTCCAAAGATTATTATAATGCCTCCAAATGGAAGTTGATTATCCAAAATGTCCCGCAATGTATGATCTAATGCTTTAATCCCATGACAGTGTTGCATTGGCGCTTCATCTGTAACAACCAAGAGTTAGTTACTCTGGCGCACACAAGAACACACTATAAAGGTAGTGATGAGGGAGTGGTTACCCTTTAAGCTGCAGAGAGTTTGTTGGTATACAACAGGAGGACTCGCTGAGGAGTCTCCTGGATCTATTGGGGTATATATACTACTACAGGTTGTTTGTACATGTGTACTATACAGTTGATGAAGGCAGTGGCTGATGATGTCATAGGGCCTAGCCCGTATGGCCAGCTCCACTGCGTGAGAGAGTTAAGTCTAAAAGTAAAAGAAAGGCAACGCGGCGCGAGAAAGGGAAATGCCGCGTGGCACTTAAAGTATAAAGTTAAAGCGGAGAATAAAAAGGAAAGGAGATGTCCGGAAATTGTGTTATCGTAACATCATCCCAGACAATAACTCCGGTATGTCTCAATACCTCATGGAGGTCAGAGTTTTTTGGAATCCTGCATGTGGATGTTTCATGTACAGGAATAGGGATTCAATCTCAGAGGATGCTACACATAGAGCAACATTATGATTATCTCTTGCTCAAGCAGCAGCGGCAATTGTATTACAGAGATATGTTTTTCCCTTACCCTTATCACAACACAATGGGATCCGCACCCGTGTACAGTGATTCTGGACCTTCTGGGCATGCAACCAATCAGTATGCTTTCCAAGTACGCCTTGGTAGCTTAGTTGGTAAAGCACCAGACCATGAAAAGCTGGAGTCCCAGGTTCAAGCCCTGGCCAATGCATGTTTTCTCATACTATAAACAAATGTCATAATTTGTCAACCCTTACCTTCAGCACTGTTAATAAAGCAAGTTATTCCCCAATTATGATAGATTGACTGTATGATGGTATCAAAAGCATTCCGTTGCTCTTGACTGAGCTACTCCATACTATCTTTAGAGTAATAATAATACAGTAAAGTGATCAAATTTTATTTAGTCAGAAGTCAGTGAACTTGTGCTGTCTGTCCTTATAAACGTGAGAATTTCAATGTGGCTGCAATTTTCACTGCGTTCACTACTACTGTACTGCTGCTCCTGTGTTGCCACAAAAACCACGCGAGCGAAACTAAGCGAAATAAGCCTTGGAGGTTGGTTTGCCTGACATCCTAGAACTTGCTTGCTATTGTACTCTGAACACAATTATGAAACAAAAGGCAAATTATGCTATCAAAATTTAATGTAGATAATACGAACTGTCGGTCTGAGGGTGGTGATTTGCATCAAGGCTTAATCTCCCCTTAGAAGGCTTTCGTGTGAGCGGGGTGGCACTAGACAGCACATGGTAAGGCCTCAAAATGTCGATGTCGTGAAAAGAATATGAAGACCGTCTGAATGCAATGTCGTTTTCAACGCCTTCGTCAGGTCGCATCCATCGAGCAGTATACCTGATACCATCCACCTGCTGCAAAGCCTCGATGCCTATATCACGGACCTTCCTGCTCTGGGACCTCCAATCTACAACACCTTTGTTTCTAACACCCGCACGGCTAATACTGCATCCGGTATCGGAACGCTGGGCACTTTGTTGAGAGGAGGTAATAACACTGATACTGGTGACAGAGGAAACAGACAGCATGCGAGGATCCGACGGAAATAACAATGGAAGCATATATCGAGAGTCTAGTAACTCTCCAAGCACTTGGGGAGGCTTCGCCGGTTCCCATGGAGCTGCTTCTTCCCTCTGTTGAAATAGAAGGTCGATGCAATGCTGAGCGGCAGATGATTCCGAGATGGTAGTGTGAGATAGGTCTATGCCACAATTTTCTCGGGCGGAGCCCCCTTCACGCTCCTGTTCCCGATCACTAATCTGGAACATACTGGTGAGAATGAACACAAAGTAACAAGTGCATACATACCTCCTTCCGTAATGCTTGTACCCCCAACTTGACACGATGCCGCTCCCAGTCTTTCTGAAGTTGCGTGAGATATTGAATGCACTCTTCTGTCATTCTCCCTTCATGTATTTCGTACTTATAATCGCGGACAGCCCGCCGCATCTACCTTCGAGGTGAGAGACAAGTAACCTAAACCGACCGAGTCGATCCACACACCTGTAAGGGATTGATGTTCTTCATCGTCTGTATGGTTGCAACAAGGTTCGGAAAATCTGTTATTGAAGACAGACGCTGCAAAAGGGATCAAAGAAATCGATAACTGGAAAGGAGCGCAATATACCTGCAACCAATTCAACAGATCTCGAACTGCACAAAAATGGGCGGATATTCCTCTGGGTAAGCCCATCTCATCAATCCATTCCTCAAGCACATTCAAATTTATTCTTATTTGGATTGCTCTCGAGCTTTAAACAATCTTAGTTACTCTTGAGGAAACCAACAAAAACTATTCCTTACCGGCAAATATACTTCTTTCGGGTTAGTACTCGGTTGAAGATTTCACCTAAGGGCATGTCACCAGATAGGTACTACGAATGCTCGAAAAAACACCTACATGAAGTCCAGTACATCACTTGCGACCACAGTTGTATTGTTAACGCCGGATTAACTCCTGCTAAAGTTAGCAGTGTATGCAGAGCGGTGAGGAAGGCCGTGACATTGTATGGGGATGGTGAAAGTGGTGGATCAGAAAATAGAGACTGTAGAGGGGCCGAGGGAGGCCTTGCAAGAGATAAACTTTGCCTTAGGGACGAAAAACCTTTTGGAGCAATAGCAGCACCAAGCGTTGGCTGTACCGAAGGAGAGGATGGTCTAATGGGGAGAACCAGGGGTGACGATGGTGTTCTGCTGCGCGATGACATGCCATTCGCGCCAGAAGAGAACTTTGCAGCTTTCTTCTTTGTACTAAATGGTCGTAGAAAAGACCACTCTGATTCGAATTGCACCGAGTCTAGCTCAGAAGAGAGAGGAGAGTGATCCAGCAGTGCAACATCGAGTAGTGCATCGATTTTCCTCTCGGCAAAGCGAATGATAAATACTGCAAACCACTGAGTTACAACAGCATCTAATAACCGAGTTACTCACCAAACACAGAATTGATTACTTCTTCTATGAGCACGAAAGAACCAAGCATCTCGCATGATTCGTTTATCGAGTTATCGCACTGCATGAGATGGAGCCATATAGTGCTGTTGTATAACCAGAACACGAGGCAAGTGATGTCTTCCGATCGACTCTATGAAATAATATAAGTATGAAAACAAATGGAGAGCCCATTAGTACGTGCAAAAATCTTTTCCTCGATGGCATCAGTAGCTCCTATTATTAAATCTTCAAGCCATGTTCGATCGCAGGTCAAGCAAGCAAAGCGCGCCATCATATACAAGACATTGGCAGGCTGGGTATTCCGTAAAGAAGGCTGAAAGTCGGTGATGGTGGACTGTAGTAAATGAGGAAGTTCGTCTGGTGAAAAGACCAGCATCGATGAATAACCTAACGGTGGTGTCTGTGACATTTTCAGCTGCACGCACGCTTGTGCTCTCAAGAGGAATGGCTTACATAAAAACTTTCATCCATTTCATCAGTCTCGTCATCATCCAACTGAAGGTACGAATCATTCAACTCATCGGCGCCCCACCACCGATAGTCAACTTGGAGTATATTTGAAACCTCGTCACGAACTCTTTTCTCTTTTTCACATCTTTTGATGCGCTCATCCAATGACTTCCTGACGTTAACGATCCTTCCCCCCGTCCAGCCCTGGCTACGCATGGCTTCCTCTAACAATAGACTGACATCTTCACGTCCGGGTAACGGAGTATGAGCACTGACTATGTCTAAGGGCGTGAGCTGGCGGCGTGTCAAAGAGAAGGGAGAGCATCCGTGAGTCATTAGATGAGAGACTAAAGTCGGAGGAGACAGTAGAGCGGCATAGTGTAGAGGTGTCCAACCAGCTAATGGTGGATAACAGTCAACATGTAATCGTACAAGGGGGAAAGGTAAATCGCGCCTTGATCTGCACAGTTCACATTTGCTCCCTGAGCAATCAGGAGGCGAACACACTCTTCTCGTTCTACATCTCTTTCAGACTCTGATCCAAATCCTTGTATTGCCAAGCTAACCAAACACAGTCCATCCTCGTCTTGTGCATTCAAATCGAGAAATACTTTAGCGTGGGGATCGGCGAAAAGATATGAAAGTACAGGGAGCTCGCCGAACACACACGAGCGGATCAGGCAATGAGATACAAGTTCTGCCTTTTGTGAGGAAGTTAGACTGGATTGCGACGACAGGAGAGATGATATTGCGATTGAATTTGGGTATAGTGGGTGAAGATCTGGCTCCACAGTAAAATTTGATGGTCCAAAAGATGTCAAATCCATAGCTTGCTGTGCTTTAGCTCGACCCGATGGCAAGGATGTCGATCAGGTTAAACTTCACTAACTCGGAGCCCTTGTTGCCAAAGCGGAATGTAGTTCTTTTACGCCCGTTTTCACTGCATGAAAAACAAATCCAAGTCATCACGAAAACGGTTGATTCCTGCTATTGCCTGATGGCGGGTGGCAAACATCAGCACACAGACACCCGCACTGGATGGGCTTGGCATAGATTAGCAGACTATAGCAGGTTCAGCAGCAGATTGCCTGGTATGGTCAAAACGTGTATTTTCTGGACACATGATATGTAATGGTATGTATATGTAATAGTGGTTGGATTGTCTGGTATGAGAGCATCGCACAATATGGCTTGGATGATAACCTACACAAGGTTGAGCAATATTGTCATGGGTGTCAAGAGGTTGTCGGTACAACACGAAAACAGTTGAAACCTGCCTGGACATAGCAGGACCACCAGAAAGCTCCTTGGCATGGCCCAAGTATATACTTGGTGGAAACATTATGAACCATGGTACAGTCTTATATCAATATATAGGAGCGGTCGACTTGTTTGGGGCAAGGGTATCTCAAAACATGGCTGGCATGATGACTGCATGAAGCCAAGACATCAAACTTGCTCGGAGGTGCTAAGCAATTGCATATGGTCCACAGATGAGATCCAAATATATAAATATTACTTACAATTTGCGTAGTATATGAATCTGTTGTGCCAAACATGCGGATTGTCCTCACATAATCACCCAATGCATGGACCTTGTAGGTTGAAAGGTTGAATTTCTTCCGGCGTGGTATTTGTATTCCTTGGTCTGTATGATTTCCCCGAGAGCCTTCAGCATCACGACCAGATCGGTTTGAGGTAACATTATGTTTTGCTCGTTGCATACGAGAGGAAGTTTCTCGTGGCAGCTCTTTTGTTGCAAAAGCAGTGCAGGTAACATTGCAAAAATTACGCAGTTCTTTGCCCAAGGTAACTGTAGCATCATTGAGCATAGCTAACGTTGATTCTCTATGCATGCGGAGCTTGGCTAATGCATGCCATTGAGCCAAGCGGAATATAAGTCTGGTTATGTTTTGGTTATGGGGCGATGGCAACAACCCCTCAATCCCAGGGATAGCGCACTGATAAGATAAACAGGTGGCTGTTAGCTAAGGAGTCTAAGCCATAGATAGTGGGTATATACCTGTAATAAATCTTCAAGGTCCCTTGTTGCAAGCTTCTTCATCTCACTTGCATTGTTTGAGAACCGTCGAATTGTTGATTGACCAAATGCAGGGATTTCACGGAACCTGTATAAGCGAATCTATTAGTTGGCAGAAGAATACAAGTAAAGAGTGCGCAACTACCTTGCATCCAGTTTAGCTACAGCTTGACTACCTTCTACTGAAGCATATAATATACGGACAATATGGGTAAATATTGCTTTCCATACACCCAATTCAATTTCATGCATAGCATCAACAACAAGCATGTCAAAGACTCGGAAATCATCTCCCAATCTATCTGCAAAGGCATTCTGTATTATAGCTGACATCAGTTTGATACACCAAATAAATAGGTGGTGCTTACTACAGTAGGCACAAGTGACTCGCTTTTGAGAATAGTCTCAACAGCAGAACTGGTAATAGAACGGCCAAGACGGTAAATAAATCCTCTTGCTGTTTTGATTTTTTCTGCAGCATATTTTCGGGCTTTTGTTATCCGCACTTGAAGATCTCGCACTTGGCCTATTTTATGTACTTCTGACTTCAAAAGCGGTGGCAGGACAGTGTAACGAATGTGACACTGGTCACATAAATGGTCCTCCCAACTCGGTAGCGTTCCCACAATCCCGTGGGAAATAATTGAGACAAGAGATAATGACACAGCTGGAGGGTGCGGGTTGCGAGGTTAACTTAGAGCTCATACGGGAACTCTCACTTTTCAAAAAAATCGATTTTTGCTTCGGCCCAGCTCCTCCCGGTTAGAGCGGAGAATGAAAACACACAGACCGCAAAGTTCTTGCACATACCCCTAGTTAGCGCTACCAGCCATTATTATAAGTTTTGTCTTGCAGCTCAATATCAAGTCCGATTCTAATCGCATGGACAAAATAGAAGAAATTCATAGTCCGGAAACAGAGGACAAAAATCAAGCCCCATCCAACTCACAGATCGCCTTGACTAGACAACAGATCCTCTCATATGGCCTGCAGATGTCGAGGTTCATGTCAATCCTTGTTCAGTCGATCGTTGCAACAGCTCAAGCTGTTGCTGAGGGGCAGGAGCAGTGACCACGGCCAAGGCCATATCATAACTCAATTCTGACGGGTTATGGATGGGTTAGAGAATTAATGGACGGTCATCCTGATTGAATAAGGACTGAGTTGGGGATGTGGCGAGAAGTATTTATAAAGCTTATCGATTTCCTGCAGAGTCATGGGTATACTGACTCCAAGCATGTCAAGCTGGAGGAACAAACTGCCATCTTTCTGTATGCCTGCGTCACCGGTCTATCTACCCGCCGTCTCGCTGAACACTTTCAACATTCCAACGACACAATCACCAAGTATTTCAAGCAGATGTTTCAGGCTTTCACTTCCACCAATATCTACAACTCCTATGTACATCTTCCTGGGGACACTGAGGCCACACCAGCTGCTATTGCCAACAACCCGAAACTTCGCCACTTCAAGGACGCCATTGGTGTGGGTGGGAGGGGTCCGCTGCGGATGCCAGTCTCTTTGATGATGCCCACTCCCATGATCTGTATATACCCCGTGGCCAATACTATCTGGCCAATGCAGGATTTCCCTCATGTGACCAGCTCCTTGTCCCCTACAGAGGTGTGCACTACCACCTGGCCAAATACGCTTGTGGAAACTGCAGGTAAGTCCCTAATATATATATTTGGACTAAGCTCACTTTTAAAAGGCCCCAGAACACGCAAGTGTTACGATAACACAATTTCCGGACATCTCCTTTCCTTTTTATTCTCCGCTTTAACTTTATACTTTAAGTGCCACGCGGCATTTCCCTTTCTCGCGCCGCGTTGCCTTTCTTTTACTTTTAGACTTAACTCTCTCACGCAGTGGAGCTGGCCATACGGGCTAGGCCCTATGACATCATCAGCCACTGCCTTCATCAACTGTATAGTACACATGTACAAACAAACCTGTAGTAGTATATATACCCCAATAGATCCAGGAGACTCCTCAGCGAGTCCTCCTGTTGTATACCAACTAACTCACTGCAGCCCAAGGGGTACCCACTCCCCATCTTCCACTACCTTTATAGTGTGTTCCTGTGTGCGCCAGAGTAACTAACTCTTGGTTGTTACAGCAAGAGTACTTCAATTTGCGCCATGCATCAGCTCGGAACATCATTGAGCGTATCTTTGGCGTTCTGAAGCACCAGTTTTCAATCTTGAAGGCTGCACCTGAATACAACATGTCTGTGGTCATCCCACCTGCCATTTGCTTCCTTCACAACTTCATCCGTACTCACAATCCGACTAATGACGAAGACAACGACAAAGACACTGATATTCTCACACCCAATAATGGCAATAACGGGGAGCTTTCATATCAAGTAATATTGGAAGTAGCTTGTCTTGCAGCACACAACCGACGAGATAAAATTGCTCAGGAGATGGGGTAGACTATTAAGCAGAGCTGCAAAAGAGAGGGTTGTTGTAAGTCAGTATACTACGATGTTTATTTGCTCAAAATCATGCATGAATGGATTGACTCAATCAATAACTTCATTGTGGTATGGAGAACACAGATATAAGTACATTGTAGGTAAAACCACTGGTCATACTACTAACTAAGCAAGTTTTGAGCAAACATAGACATGGCAAAACTCATTGTTCTGCAAAAGGCTGAGGTATGCATCTACAACTACAATATTGTGCTCAAAAATAGGAAACAGTTTGACTGAATCATCTACTCCCAGGTACTGATCGTTCTTCAACACAGCAGAGATGGTATGGCTTCAATGGACATGTTACAGGTTTGGAACAGGTGTTTCTGGCTGGGTGACTTTGGGAGGAGGAGCAGGGGGAGCAAAGGGAGCTTCCGTACCAAGGCCAATGTCTAGTTTAGTATTGAAGTCCTGCATGATGGGGAGGAACTCGCCAAGTCTGTTATTCAGGCCAATGGGCACATTGGCAGTGGTATTACATGGGGATTTGTTGGAACCTTGGCTTCAATTGCTTCCACCGGCGCTCTTGCTATGGGAGATGACAGTTGCGCCTTCATCAATATCAATCTCAGCATCTCAAGCCGAGCGCTTGCTACTAGCTGAAGTGGTCAAACTCATGGGAGGAAGCACAGCTGCAAAAGTTGGGGAGAGAAGGCCGCCAAGCCAGTTGTTGATGCGACCAGGAGGATCCTTGCGGCTCTGTCAGACACAGCTGCACAAGGGATGGCAGTTGCAGCAGCCACAACAGCGGGCACTGCATGAGACAGTAGGTGCAGCGGGTGCAGCGGGTGTAGGCGCAATAGACGTGGTAGAATTTGTGGTGGCGGAAACAGGCAGAGTAGATACCTGGGTGGTGGATGTGGACGTCTTCGGCACCTTTGGGGCTCGGGGTACTCTAGGGGTGCAAAAGGCATTCGAGCCCTTGGCGTGCTGACCCCCCAGCAGTTCCTGCATAGCGCTATAATGCACCCACCCCTCTCTCTTGTACGCTTTTGCTCTCGGATTTTTCTACATATTGATGCTGATTCAGACTCCTCCCCATGCAGGTAAAAACCAGATACGTACCCCAACAATTTCTGCCCAGACCGCCTCACTTTTGTCAAGTATATTCAGCCCTAGTTTGTTGTCCCACGGTACACCAGATAAGTTTGCAATTGCACTGATTTCATTATATTTGGTACAGAGCTACATTAGCACATGATTTTTGTTAGCAAATAGTGTACGGCGGGGTACAATATCCATCTACAAACCCTGCCCCATTTTGAACCACAGCAAGAAGCACTTTTTCCTGGTCCTTTTGCAAGGAGAGGTGCAATGTCAGCTGCCACCCCTGGCCAAAATGCCCTCCTAAAGTTGAGGCCGTCCCCTCATGTGCGATGTTTCTTAATGTAGTTGATAAGGGCTGTAGTTTTGATCTCGGTCCAAATGGCATTGCCACTACTCTGACTAACACTCTCTCCTTCTCCTTCATCTTCTACTTCTTGATTGTTAGATTTTTGGGACTGACTTTTGCTCATTCTGAGGGATTGTTGTGGTTGTTTTCCAGGAGGGACGTGGTCCAGGGTATGCCCTACATCATGTTTTTGTTTCATTCAGAGCATGAGGACAGTTGAAGAAGTGTTGACCATTGGACAACATATATATTATTCCCCTCGTGCCATCAGACTGTACTCCCAAAAAGAGTACAGCCTGCTTTGACTCCGATGGCTCCCCAGCATCATGTGGCTGGAAAGTTGGAAAAACCAATATTTTCTGAAAATTGAGTTCCCATACAAGCTCTAAAGGTTCTTTGTACACCAAGTTGTGACAAACTTTGAGAGGAAGAGTTGTTTGCAATGCAAATATCTTCAAGTTGTTGTGAGCAATTTTGAAAATGTTCTTTTTTGAGTGAGATACGCGCTATTCCATGTTCAATTCAGTAGGTAATTGTACAGATTTTGTAGAAATGATCACAACAAATCAAAGGTATATACAGTGAAATAAAAATGTGCTGCGACTTGCACAGAGAATGGGTGAATAACATGATGTTGTTTTGTATCTGTTACAAAGTGATACTAGGTAGTAGCTTCAGTAAATATAAGAATATGTATGTATGTCAAAACTTACCTCAGTCTCTTGTACAAGGACTGAGGTATCCAGAAAGCGTGAATCAAGAATTTCTATAGTAGTTCAATATCCTATAACAAAATAGGAAATTGGCTCTCAGCCACCACTTCCAGTGGTGGTAGAGAGCGATAGTGCGTGAGTCTCAAACCTTATTAATTTGGACAGATATGCGACAACACATGAGCCTTTAGGATATGAAGGCAGTTAAATTGGCGCATCGCGCCGCCACAAGCACATTTGCTGACATGCAGGCACTGATTTCCTCGACTCTCTCTGGCAAAACATCACAGTCATTACTCCTTTCTGCGCTGGAAATTTAATCTCACTTACTGGATAGTCCTTACAAACTCTGTGGACCTTGAGAGCCTGCCTAATGCATATCTCCCTGTCAACTTTGAGCCCGAGCCAGCCTTTGATGCCTTGTTGCAGAAAACAGTGCTCACAAGCCCAGGCGGCCCACCTTGCACAAACATGAGAGTTGCGGTGTCTGCGCCTCAATTCTGACAAGGAGAACAATAATATTTCATTCTATAATGCCTCAAGTCAGGCTGGAGTTCAAATACGCAGGGCTGCTCACTCACATGCAATCAAAGACCTCAAAGTTAAGTTGTCAAAGACCAACTGCAACTTTGATCTTGCTAGAAAGGCTCTCACACAAAGAAATTCTTGCATTAGACGTCAGAATGCTGAGCTGGCAAGGCAGAAGGCCTTGCTTGCAGCCAGGAGTGCGGAGGCCATGGAAATAAAGAGTACTTTACAAGCACTGGAGTGGAGTGCGAGTGCAGCAGCTGCACATCCTCCTTTGGAACGAGAGGCGCAAGGTCTCTTGTTCAAAACCTGCAGCACGGTTAGCCAAGGCAAGCCTCAAAGAAGTTTGCACCATCACAATTCCATCAATGCAGAAGGATGCCTTGAAAAAGGCGAAGGCACATGAGGAGGAGCTGGCGGGGTGCATCAGAGCACTTGAACTTTGCGCTGAAAGGAGTGAGGCAAATATTGCATCTCTGAAGGATGACTTGAAGGAAAGCCAAAGAAAAATGCACACCTATCAGATGTGTGCACTTCAAATATCCCGGAAGTTGGTAAGTGCACTGACATGGAGAAAAGATGGGACACTGCATCAATTGGCAATGCAGCGCATCATTTCCAAGGGGGTTTACTCATAGCAAAGTTGCTCCCTCACAAGATCACTTGTTTTGGCTGGCTGTGCACGCAAAGCTGTGGGTAAGCTTGTCCAGCAGGTGTTTAAGCTTCTTGGCTTGCCCATACCTCCATGGATGAGTAGGTGGACCGTTGGGAAGGCAAGATCTGAGGGTGGTGTAGCAGCAAAGGTCCAGTTTGCCCATAAGATGGCACAAACGGAGAGTGAGCACAATTTCAAGTTAGAACATTTGAAATTTGACTTACATACTTGTAGACCTCACTGTCAGCACTGACGGAACATCCCATAGGCATGTGAACTATGGATCTCGGCATGTTTCATACAAAGTTACCTCCTATACCAAGAATGATGTAACACCTGCCAAACCAGTTGTGCAGCTTCTGGGAGTTGAATTGTCGAAAAACCATTGTAGCAAGATGCAGCTAGAAGGCCTCCAATCATCAGTAGCTGCTCTTGCAATAATTTACAACAACTCTCCCCTTGCGCACACTTCAGTCACCCCCAAAACATAAGCATTTAGCTTCAACTATCTGTGTAAATGTATAAAGCTAAGAGCTTGTTTTTCCTGGTATCATCCCAAGTGCTCCAGCAAGGATGGGATCATCCCAGAAGTGGGATAATACCACCCTTCTGGGATTTTCCCATGGTATCAGACCATTTGTTATGGTGGGATAATCCCAGACATTTGCCACATGTCACATGGTGTCAGGGGGGCTTTACTGCAAAAATAGTTCCTGCATAAATGTAGCCAACATCAATACATTATCAATAGTACTAATAGCCATGAAGCAGAATACAATACTACCTGCTTTCATCATTTATAACATATATACAAATTTCAAATGGTGTTTACTCTCAATTGAACCTTAATTTGTCCAGCTTCTAGTGTAATATCATATACTATAGATTGATGGAGGAGACTTTGACCAAAGGTTAGTGTAACTAATTGTGACATATAACCATTTACAAATTAACCTGATTTAATTCAGTTGATTAGGAGATAATTCAACCATATCTCTTTTCCTTAACTGACTATATAACTTTGTCATTCCTACTTATCATATAATTTACTGCATATCACAAAGTAGATTTATCTACCCTGGATTTCTATCAATGTTACTTAAAATGGCTTATAGTCAAAGGAATACAAGATGTTTGACAATACCAAGCATATACATCTGCAGGATTACAATACCTCTCATTCAGGCTCATCCAACTTTAAATAATGTAACACTCTTGCAACCAGGCAAAGATATGTCACAAATCCATTTAATGTGCTGATCCAAAAGATATGATATTTTTTTGAATTGTGCAGCTTTATCCAAGTGCCTGAACTGAAAAATGCACAAAGATACCAGTCCGAGTAAGTACTACATATTCATTATCCTTCCCTCTGCTGCATCATTGTCAAAGGCAGAACATGTCTTGCATGAGACAAATTGCTGGCTCTTTGTGGCAGCCCAGCATCCACAAGCCAACACCCATTTTATCCACTATATGTCCCCACGCATACAATTGATTATAAATTTTTGTGAAAACAAAAATGGCTGAAAGGTGTGCTCTGCATGCTTATGCAATTTCATGTGACTTGGGATGAACCTACGTGAGGGCTACTCTGAATCACTGTCCCAGTTCAACCTTAGGTTCATCCAGGTCCTACCATAACATAATAGTTGGTTTACAAACAAAATACTGCAACATGTAAAAAATGGAAACTGCTGGAAAAGGACAATAATATTTTAAGCTGCTGGGAACTTACCTATGATTATATGTTACAGAATAACCTTAGTGCATTTCAGGAGTATTTTCCCCTGTCATGCTGAGTCACCAGCAGCCTAAGCATGCTATTCGATAATTCTGTTCCTGTTGTGGGATCTCCCTGTCCTATTCTGACTCAGGGTGATCTTGTCCCCTGCTTGGATTTGTCTGTGATGTAGTGAGATGATCCTATGTAATTTGGAGATTTTTCTAGATCAGATTGAACTGGAATGATCCCATCTCTTTCCAAGACTTTCCTTGGCTGGTTTGGGATGATGCTTTACCCTTCAGGCATTGGTCCATATCAAATTGTGATGATCCCATCCCATTTGGTATTTGTCCACATTTAACTGGGATCATCCCCTTTTTTGCTGGGATTTTCCCAGATTGGTTTGAGATGACCCTATCCCCCCTTGGTATTTGTCCATGTTGAACTGAGATTTTCCCAGATTCAATTGGGATCATCCCATCCTCTTTTGGTATTTGTCCATGTTAAACTGGTATCATCCCATCTCTTGCTGGGATTTTCCCAGATTCAATTGGGATCATCCCATCCTCTTTTGGTATTTGTCCATGCTTAACTGGGATCATCCCATCTCATTTGGTATTTGTCCATGCTTAACTGGGATTTTCCCAGATTGGTTTGGGATCATCCCAGATTGGCTTGGGATTATCCCATCCTCTTGTGGTATTTGTCCACATTGAGCTGGGATCATCCCATCCCTTTATGGTATTTGTCCATATTGAACTGGGATGATCCCACCCCCTTCTGGTATTTGTCCATGTGAGAAGTGGGTAACCCCATGTTACGTGGGGACATGTACAGATTTAACTGGGATGATCACACCCTATTTCAGGGATTTGTCCAGATCAGTGTGGGATGATCCTCAGTAAAAAAAATCAAAAGTTGGGCAATGTCAATGGTCAGAATCAGTTTTGAAGGAAATTACCTGAGTTCTACATATTGCCATAAAAATGATAATCCAAAAAGAGTGGTGTGAGACAGCATCACTATCATATGAGAGACAGAGAATGTTGGCAGAAACCTTACTTGGCATGAAAAAATATTTTCCGGATTCATTTCAATTTCTCAAGAATCTAAAAAAAGAATACCTTTACAGCACTCAGATTCTTTGTGGACTTAGATACTGTACTATACACAGTCAGCATATAGGCACCAGTCACCCCTTAGACCTTCAGCTGGTAGCTCCCAGAAATGGCACAACTCAAGGTATTAAATACCTAAGCAGTGCCTAATTAATCCTCACACTCAAGTCATCTAGTGTAGGAGTATCAAAATGGAGATCTTGTGTATTATACTGTACATAGCAAGCATCCCCCTCTCCCCATAGACCTTCAGCCAGCAGCCCCCAGGAACCACTCTCAGAGAATGTACAATATAAGGTATCAAATACCTTGGTAGTGCCACAAAAGTGGTAAATTCATGTTTTTGCAAGAACATGACTTTATGTTTCTTTTTACTATGTTTTACTTTCTACAAGGTCAGGATTTTCCTCACAGAATATGCCAGATCTAGTGTAAATCTAATATTCGATGTCCTTCTGCAGATTACTTTGTTGTCACAGCATTTGTGTTGTGTTTCCTAGTTTTTACTTCAGTTAAGGGTATAATAAACCTTGCAAAAAAGCAGAACTCACATATCACATCTATCAGCAAGGACAACAGCATCTTTCTAGTGTATGGTTCCTGCAATTGATTATATCTAGAAATTGATAATGTTCCACATTTAAAAAAAAGGGAATGCTTCTCCCCAAATTTGCAGTAAGCTACAATGAGGAACTTGTAACTCATATATTTCAAAATAGTCTTGATTATATTGGGCTAAAGTACCATTATTCAGGTGGAAAAGACTGGAAATATCTTCACTAGTTGGCCCAGCATTCTCACATGTTAGTATTAGCACCAATCCCCCTGATACCATGTGACATGTGACAGGTTATTGGGATTATCCCATCTGAGGGATAATCCCACTATGGTACATGGTCTGATACCATGGGAAAATCCCAGAAGGGTGGTATTATTCCGCTTCTGGGATGATCCCATCCTTGCTGGAGCACTTGGGATGATACCAGGAAAAACAAGCTCTTAGCTTTATACATTTACACAGATAGTTGAAGCTAAATGCTTATGTTTTTGGGGTGACTGAAGTGCTTGCGCAACGCACTGGTTCTGACTTCAGTGATTGGATCTTCACATTGAAGGCAAAAGGGATCAATGGTGACCATGCTGCTGATCAGAAGAAGGCCTTCTGGCTGTTCCAAGCATGGAAATCTGAGAACTTACTGGCGGATCTTGGCAATAATGCTCTGTCCGAGAACCGTGCTCTCTCGGCATCATTCTCTGAAACCCTGGGCTGTGCAAAACATCAGCTGGTTGCAGAGGCTGGTGGGCTCGAGTGCTGGAACAGCCTTTTACCCTCTGAGCGCACCAAACTGGAGTTGACGATGAAGTCTTCCATGGTGCGGACACTTGGATGAGATGCCTACCTTGGGTTATCAGAGGCAGAAAAGCATGAGGCTGAGTTCCTCGTACGTGCAGGGTGTTGCATGCTCAAGGAACTAAATGCTGTAAAGGGTGGAAATGATGCAATGATGGCTGAATGGGATCAACTTGGCGTTGAAGGGCCAGTGCTCCTTGCAAACAAGGATAATGATGCAACACTACAGGGTGCTTCTCATGGTGCTGATTGCGGGCCAACTCCTGCCGGGGTGTGTGCGCTGAATGAGTCAATCCAAGGAGCAGTCAAGGCAATCAGTCTTGCAGGTGGAATCTTCAATAATAAAGATAAGAAGAAAGGCCAGCATGATACATATTGCTGGTACATGGAAAACAGAGGGCTGGTGGCCAGTCAATTTCCCAACACGAGCAATGTCAGGTTCCAGTCTCACATTGAAGCTGCAGAGGTGGTTCCCATGGATCATTAAGCTATACTTGAGTTTCTGGAATTTGTACAAGATAAGAAGGATCACCAGAAACTCAATCACATGGAACTCAACTTGTACAAGGCTCTCCACTGTTTGAAGACATTGACGGAGGTTGTTGCCATTGTGATATATGGTGGTACGGTCTCACATCCATATTCGCAGATGGTTTGGGGGCCAGGCACAGAGTCTCTCAATGTGCTGGACTTGGGACCGTTACACAAGGAACTGAAACAGTACCTCAAACTCATTCTTACCAATCCCAAGCTGATCTTTGGTGCTAATGTGGCCCCCAAGACAGCTTGCTTTGGTTGTCAGCCCTGGTGTAATCCTGTTGCTATGGCTGCAGCATTCAAACTTGCCTCCAAGCTTGAGCATCTGCGTCCAGTCACACTAGCCCTATTTCAGGGAGCACTTGACAAGTGGGAGTCATTCACGACTGAATTTGCAATCAACCAAGCAAGTGTTGAGGATTGCAATGTTGCATGGATGCCTGCAATGAATGACGCAAACAAGGGGGCTCTTGGTGCATTCCAGCTGCATGCACGAGATAAGCCTATCTTATTAATGCATCAGCACAATGCAATCACACAATTTTGCCATAACGACACACAGTCATTTGTGGATGCAATGTTCACCTCAGAAGATAGTATATTTTATTGAACATTTAACTCTTTCAAAAGGCATATATATATATATAATTTGTTCATTGAACTATTGTTATAAATTTCACTCAAGATTTGAGTGAGTCCCAAAATTTACTGTGTAAAGTGCACAAAAAGTCAGTGTGAATATGATATTTTATCCGCCACATCTAAAAGTTCTAAATATGAAATTGCGGTTCTCATTTTGGTAGGGCCTATAATATGACATTTTGAGTGCTATCAAAAGGTGTTGCCCACTCATCAGCCCCTGATCGCCCCTCCCTTACCCAGTGGTTGCCCAAGTAATACCCACTCTTTCTATGCCTTAGATACAGTGTCACCATATCATATATTCTGTTATATAATACCTATACATCAATAGTATTAACTACTTGTGAAATAATTGTCAATATTTTTAGAAAGGTCTCCCTGTGTGAATCATCCGAGACATCCAGTAATTGTGATGCCCATCTGTCGGGGTGGTACTTCCTTTGCGCATCCTTTAATAATAGGTTGAAGTCTCCAAGGATCTTGCCTGGGTGAAAAAGGCCTCAATATTTTCCCAATTGACATCATGAGGTGTTGTAACATTCGGATGTGAGAGTATAGGCCAAGGTACCTCCGTAGCTCAGGGAGGGACCTTGGATATATTAAAGAAGTTCCACACTGCAACAAACCATCAAATAGTGCAGGTATCATCTCATTGTTCATCCAGATTCTCATGTAATACCTGCTGCTTCTTGTCATGATTCCTTACATCTGACACCCCTATCCCAATCGATAGCGAACTCATCATATCTATTACATCTCCAAATCTAATCATGTATCTAATTATAGTCACGTGATCAGTCACATGACCTATGACATAGCTACTTACAAAGACAATTGCAAAGCACCTCATGCCTTACACATGGCGCTCAGTCAGCACCTCATTGCTAACACATATTTTTGTAGTATATATACAGCGACCTCTTGTACATATCCTCCAGCTGTTGATTACATCTTTATTCACTGTGAAAGACCCTTGCTTGCGATTAGAACTTCTAACTCTCTATTTGTTCGGTGAAAGAGTTGGATCTTCACACTTCTTTGCTTCAAATTCTTGTTTCTTATGTTCTTCTCCCTGCATTAGATGCTGTTTCTTTCATTTGGGGCTTGGCTGAGGGGAAGTCACCTTCCTTGGACTCATGTACTTCTCTGGGATTATATAGCTGCTATCCATCTCAGATGCTAAAGAATTTTGAGTTTACTAAATTGGGTGAAGTGTGAACCAATAAAAACAAGCTTACATGTTTGTTTGGGAACACTGGCTTGAGATGCACCAGGAAGACTACTGGCATCATTATTGCTACACATGCCTGCTTCAATATCTTTGTCAACTGACATGGCACTGCCTGTACCCAGTGTTGTGGAAGATTTCTCTCGTAGGTAGTCTGATGGAATGATTGTCAAAATTTGGGGTGCCGGATAGACATGGCATTTATACACTGGATCCAATTTATGTATATTCCACTCATCCATCATACAATATAAGAGCTCCCTAGAAATGTGGTCAGAAATGGAGAGCACTTAATGGAAAGAGTACCTACCCATTGAGATTAACCAGCCGAGGCCAGGGCCCTTTGTCATCTACCTCAGGTTCCAATATTGCTTTGGGAACATATTGCCATGTTAAATCTCCAGAAGGGAAAACCTCAAGTACAATCCTTCTGTGAGTAATATTACAGCCCTGGGATGTGACATGGTTGTTGTTGGCGGTGAAGTTGTTGTAATTTACAAACACAAGCCTAGAGGCTGAATGCCGCAGTAAGTGTGATGACTGCAACAGGTTAATGATGCCAGGTAAAAAGCTGCTAAGGAGTCAAAGGTTAACTTGTGAACACATAATCGAGCAATATGAGGTGTAGAAACACCACAGATTGCAACGGCCAGCTGGATGAATGGGACCGAGTGCACTACACTGACCTTACTAGAAAATAAAATGAGTGTGAGGTGGGAACAACAAATTTTGATGTGCAGCAACAGAACAGGAGAGCAAAAGGAACTTGAAAGAGTGGGCCATGTACCAAAGTTTATACTACCTGACAACAAAAGCTCAATGTTAATGCGCTGCGCATCAAGCGGCAGAATGAGTAATGCTGTATGCATTACCTAACTGACAACAGAATGGAGCTGGAGATATCCTTTACCCCTTATTTGGAACACAAAAAGCTCGCACATCAGCAGACAAGATCCAACCAAACCTAGTAAATGTGTTTGATGTGAGCCAAATCATTCATCAATAATTCTTATTGGGCTTTACTTACATAGTTGCTCCATTGCTACAAAGAGAGTTCATTATTGAAAATAGTCAACACAACAGATTTTGATGCAAAAAACACAACTAATAGTTATACATGTACAATCTATTATACAGCTGACATAAATACATGCACTGTTGTAAAGAGTTACTTAGGGGAAATCTAGATAGTAAGGTAGGTAGACTTACAGTAATAATCTAGAACCACAATAACACAATTTCACCAACAGTTTTGTTACTGTGCTCGATGAACTTGGGAGTTTTCTTGTTCATAACCATACCCACTTTCCACATCTTCCCACTCCTCAACTCAGTGGTATTGTGGTAGATATGTTCCAAGTATGTATGAAACCATTTCTCAGCAGAGCCCAACCAAAAACCAGTATTGAGGCCCCCACCCATAAACACTGAATTCTTTGGCCACCATGATGATTGAGACATTTGAGGTCCATGTCCAGTGTAGACATTGTAAACCCCTGAAGTGAGATCCAGCTCTTCCCGAGAGAGACAATCATCAACGAAAAAATACCCGTCCATAGTCTGAAATATTTCCTTTGGTTCTTAGGCATCACTTGAAGGTCCTGATAAGACAGCTTCTGGGGAAAGGACATCTATAGCCAGACACCATACAATCCCACCTTGCAGCAAAGCAACAGGTCCACAAGTACTGAGCAGAAGCTTGTTGCAGGCATCCTGATAACAACTATAGTAAATGACATCAGGTTTATAACCTTCCCTTTGATACCCCAGAGTGACACAATGAGGCGAGACAACACTGGGCGGTGTTTCCACTTGCAGAAGAGTTTTAAATGGTATAGCCATTGATACAAGCTGTAAAGCAACATCTTCCAAACTAGGCCTAAATCCTCGCCATATACATTCTATCATAGATGAAGACCTGCTCAGACAAATTTTCCATTTTGGGCTTGTTGCTAAGTCGAGAGAGCTGAGTAAATAGTGGTCTTGCAAATCATCTTTGAAGCAAATGGTGATGATTTGAAAAGGAAAGTGTGTCCTTGAATGTAGTTCAGAGAAGAACCGCTCATGTCCCAGACAGGTGACAGTGCACCTCTAGCCCTTTCATATTGACCAAGAGATAGAAAAGCAGATGTAAAGTAGCAAGCAGAGGAGGACCAGCAGGGGAGCTGTGCATCTGAGCCAATATCTCCCAATATTCCTTTGATGTCTTTCCATTTAATGAGCTCAATTGTGTGACACTCGCTAACTGAGAATATATCTTCCGGTACAAAACCGTAACAAAATTACAGGATATCCTCTGCTGAAGGTACAGTGCACTAAGACACAACCGGACATTCTTGAGCCAAGGACAAGTCAACTCGTAAGGTAGAGGTGATCTGCACGCAAAACTCGGGTGGCATCGGGGCTTGTCCTTTGATTTCCTCGTGATTGCCTTCTCCTGACAACATGTTATCTTGCCCTGCATCCACAACAAAGGTCGTGACATATATCCCAGCAGTGGGAGAAACTGTCGTAATATTTGGGCTGATTTGGAATTGACAACCAACATTGACGGACAATGTCAAATGGCATATGTCTTTGCACCCAGTAAATTGCACCATCATTCTCAACACTCTACCTATAAACACAACACTCCCGTGTCTCTGGCATTGGGAAACTGGCCATCTTCTCCTTGATATTAAGACAAAGACACCGATGGCGACTGGATTCACGAGCGCAAATCACAGTGTTTTCATCATAAAATCTCTCCAATGCTCTCCAGGCCTCTGTCTGCTTCCTTTCTCAACTTGATATTCTGGTGTATCGTTGTAGTCGTATAAGCCAGCGAGCTAGTTGCAGTAGGCGGTGTACATAGACACTATCTTATACTGTGTTTGTTCCAGCCATTCTTGCTTGATCTGCTCCTTATCCACCTTTACTGTGTTCACAGCTCGTGACAAAGGGTAGTACTTCAGGATAGGGGCCATCATAGTTGAGGGCTGTATTTGGCTCTGCCCATATATCCCGTAATAGAACCATATAGGAAGGTTGGCTTGCATTGTACAGGATACCATTTCAATCCAATCATAGGGTTGTGAACCATGTATAAACACCCCGCATTGTTTTGTCAACTTGGAAAAGTCACCAATAATTGAGGATCATAGATTTCTAACCCATTCTGGATGAACTCTGCAAGAGTCTTGCAGTACACAAGCCCAAGTTGGGTGAGGATCTTCTAAACACTTTCCTTTGCTAAACATTGCCAAGACAAAAGAACAAAGGCCAAAGAAAGGAATGCAGGCAAAACGGGAGACCAAAGCAGCCTTGGATGCTTTAGCTTCACTCTGGTGCCCCTTGAGGTATCCGAAGTTTTTAGGGTAGGGGTATGGCCTGCAGTTGAGGGGCCAAAGAATTGGCTGTAATTGCTCGAGAGAATGCATCACGAGAGTGATACCGTCTTTGAGCCTTGCCCATGACACATGTACTTTCTTTTTAAGATAATAGAGGCCGTTAATTTTTTTGACCGGAATTTTGGAGGGTTTTAAGCAACTGATGAGTGGGCCATCAAATTTGATTTCCAGTGGTGTAAAACCAATGTAGTAGTAAGCAACAAAAGCCCAACATGGAACAAGGGTTTCACAAGGGTGCATGCTAGCGTAAAGGACATCATTCAGAGATAGAACATAGGGGAGGAAATTGGCAGTAGGTGATGCATAAATGCAAAAAGTCTCATCCAGATGAATAAAGGAGTGGTCTGTTGACTGCACCATCTGTATGTAGTACAATGGGGGTGATTTTTTGTTTATGGTGATAAAAGACCTTGTGCCGTTTTTGGGAGGGGCTTTTGGGTATTCATTCCCCTTCAGAACGTCTGTGGTGTATAAATGCCACAGATGCAGAGGCTTGATTGATTTGCAGGAGGGCCTTTTGGGTATTTGTTCCTCTCTAGAACGTCTGTGGTGTATAAACACCGCAGAAGCAGAGGATTGATTGATGATGGTGGTCCAGAGTGAAGTAACTTGAAAGCTGGTGGCAGATGAAGATCCACAAATCATTTGTCATATGCAATGACTAAATATGGGAAAGGCCTGTTGTGCAACTGTAACCGTGACATGTCCGAGTCCCCACCACCCAATCATCACCCACTGCATCTCTATCATCCATGGTCACCGTCACTGCCATCACATGATGCAACTGGGGGTTTCTACCTCCCAGTCATACATTCTTTGTGGATCACCACCACTGCCATTAGTTGATGCAACTGGGGGTTTCTACCTCCCAGTTGTACATTCTTTGTGGACAATAAACCTAGGCCCAGGACCAGTTCAATCTCAAATTGGAGAGCGCTACCCATGTCAATTAACCAAGTTATTGTGGGGCAGCTGTTTGTTGCGTGCTAGGTCATCTGGGGTGTTCCTACCTCCCAGATGCTGCTGCTATGGCTCATTTTTGCCACTGTCCAGTTATTTCACATGAGTTGACACCCTTGTTACGTCTACGTGATAGTAGGGGGGCCTTACAACTAACCATAAGGATTTTTCATGGCACCATAGTATATACATCTACGTACAAGTTACAACCTGCATACTAACCTTGAACCATCTGAACTGTTCCCTTGATACCCGCAGAGTCAGTTTGCAATAGCTGGCGCTTTGATTATCCAGCCAATCCTTGTCGTAAAGTACCTTGGGAAGGCTACAAGCTGGATTGCATTTTGTTAGCAGATTCTTGTCGCTCCGCCTTTGTTTGGCCGGTTTGAAACCTCACTGCAAGTAAAGGTTGTCATCTTGCAATCTTGTCTTATCAATAATTCCAAGCTCTTTCTTGATGTTCCTTCGCCAAAACATCACCTTCACCCTATATATTTTTTCCACCATTCCCTCGTCATCCCTCTCCACATCGCTCTCTTCTGAGCTCATACCCTCATCTCCCTGACAATCAATCATGTCTTGCAGCCATTTTCATATTATAGTGTCTAGTGCACCACTATGCTTCTTGGTTTCGATAACCATCTCCAGTGTTTGTTTTTGACGTTTAAATTTCTATGAGATCTCAGTCAACAGTTCCCAAGAGCAAATGACAGGCTTAAATTATTTCACCTTTCCCTTTGTCTTGCTTGGTTCAACCTATCCTCCTGCTGTGTAATTAACCTCTTCTTAACTTCTTGCCATGTTTTCACTTCATCATCCAAATTGACTTGCCGTTGAGCTGCTTTCCAGTATGATTTAACACTATTAAATTTATCAATAATCAGATTTTCTAAATAGCTGTCTAAAGCTTCTGGAAGATGTCATTCATCTTTTGCTTGCTTCAAGTATTCAAGAAGATATTGGAATATCTTCTTGTTCCATTTGGAACCCATGTCTCCCCTCATATGAAAGTGTATGTCTTCTCTGTTAGGCCCAGTAGTGTTTTCATCACCTCTGTTATATGCAAGTACATCGCTTCTGACTGCAGAATTGTGTACAGCAAATTCTTTGTCCTGGCCAACATCAAACTTAGACTTGAACAAGCGCTGCACCAGCATCTATTTTATTGTAAGCTTTATCCTAGGTTGTGTTGTATTCACTGACTGACCATATATTGTATATGTAACTCCTTGCTATTTCAGAATTGTTGGATTCCTGCCGCTTTCTGTTTCTGTTGGTGGCACAGATTTTGTAGGCTCTGTGCACTCTGTGCAAGACAGGCCAGACCAGGGAACACCCGACACATTGCTGCTTCCATCATCCTGATGAACCTTCCTTCATCTTCATTGTTCTCTGGGATTGACTCTCCTGGCCTGGGAGACAATGAAGGCCCTGTATTGGAATCAAGCCCCGGAGGTTCTTGCGACCCTTTTCCCTTTCATTGTGAGTAACAAATATATGATATTTACCCTTTTACTCACAACTTTGTGTGCTACCACCATTGTTCTCACAGATTGTCTATAATGCTTCCTCAATATGCGAGTCATTACACGGCTTTGGGTAGTTGATTGGAAAGAGCGTGCAGTAGATTGCGGATCCATCGCATTAGAACCTTTGGTCACTTCCTGGGTCTAACTACCACTATTGTGCATCTCGGAGGTGTTACTCTGGTCAGCATGCCTTGTCTTATTCCTCTTCTCCTCGCATAAGCATGAATCTCTGAATGTGATAGGCAAGCAAGACAGTACCTCTTTCTGGACAAGCTGCTTGAGCTTCCACGTGATGGCAATTGTAGCCATTTGTTCCGCCTCTATCTGTGCTATGTCGAGCTTCAGGTGTTCTTTGGCCTTTGTTCTCTCTTCATTGATTTTCCTCCTGTGCATCTCCTCTTTTTCTAGCAATGTTTTGTTAAAATGTGCTTTGATAGTCGTTCTCCATTCACTTTGGCCATAGTTGTCCTGGCCTCTATATTTGCTATAACATTATTCATATATTCTGCCATTTCTTCTCTTATTCAAGCCTCCCTTTCTGCATACCTTTGCTCTTGCTCTCGTAGCGCGGAGGTGAAGCCTGCCTCCAACTTAGCTTGGAGGTCTGTGCAATTGGCTTGTATAGTTTGTCAATGGCATCAAAGCTGCACAAATTCAAGAACGACATGCTCATATTCATTGCATTAGGACATACCTTGGCTTCCAAACACCTTTTATCACTGAGTGTAACAACCAAGAGTTTGTTACTCTGGTGCACAACTAGAACCAACTATAGAGATAATGATGAGGGAGTGGTTACCCTTTAGGCTTCAACAAGTTAGTTGTGAGAATACAACAGAAGGACTCGCTGAGGAGTCTCCTTGATCATTGGTTTATATATACTACTACAGGTTTGTTTGTACATATGTACTGTATAGTTGATAGAGGCAGTGGCTGATGATGTCATGGGGCCTAGCCCGTGTGACCAGCTCCACTGCGTGAGAGACTTGTAGCTAAGATAGTAAGAAGGGCAGCACAGCGCAAGAAAGAGGAGTTTGAACAAAAGGGAAAGTGCCACATGGCACAATGTGAGAAAACTACAGTAAAAGTTTAAAGAGGAGAATGAAAATTAAAGGTCCAAAAATGTGTTATTGTAACACAGAATAGCTGCTGCATACTGGGCTGGCTTACAAATCAGAGGTATTATCCTATGGAGTATTGGTATGTCAGAGTATATTCTAACAACATGCAGGAGAGATAGCTTTTATTCCACGCCTCGCATTAGAACATTCATTGGAAGAATTGCCCATCAAGTTATCACATCGACAATTCCCTGTCTATGTTGCCTTTACCATGACCACCAACAAATCTCAAGAGCAATCAGTGACACAGGTTGGGCTGGATTTATATGTTCCAGTGTTTTCACACGGGCAACTTTACATTGCATTGTCTTGCTGCACTTCAGGAGAGAGAATAGAAGTATTATTCCCATATGGTTCAAATGACAGACATACTATCAATGTGGTGTATCCCAAAATTCTGACTGGCTTTATCCATGACTGGCAAGTAGATTTTTCCCCAATCCTCACCCTTTTTACTAAGTTGTTTTGTTATCAGATTATATTATCATCCTTTACCATTTCTGGGGTGGTTTTATTTATATTTTTTATCAATTTATCAATGTAATACTACAGACTTTTTATGTTATAATATATGTTGATGTTTGTAAAGATTCAATAAATCATCTGCTTGAATTCCGTATACTGTGCACAAATTTAGGGCAGGCTTATAATAACATTCAACAACAGAACACCAAGTTAAACATACAGTGACTCCAAAAACTGTTGCAGTATTTGGCCTAAATGCGGTGTGCAAAGTGCACCGCCAACAGGTGCAGAAAGTTTGCTTAGCTTTCATGGGGTCAGTAAATATACTTAGTCTTGGCTACAAAACGGTTCCTCATGTGATTTGGCCCAGCGGCTGTGAATATATGTCCATTTCAAAACAGCAATACCATTACAACAGTTTTTTTCACTTTTAGTATCAAGGGAGATATTTATGGAATATCAGTACTTGGTATAGCTTCCTTTTGCCTTGAGCACTACCTAAATCCTCCTAGGCATGCTTTTAATTAAGTTGCGACACTCTGCAACTGCTATCTTCTCCCACTCCACTTGAATCCTCTCCCACAACTCCTCTATCCCATTTTGGGGGTGTTCATACTCTGTAAGCCTCCTTTTGAGGCAACCCCACCCATGTTTAATAGGATTAAGGTCAGGAGACTGTGCAGGCCACACCATAGTTTTACACTCCTGCTCATCTAGCCACTACTTGAGCTTTTTGCAGATATGCTTGGGGTCATTGCCTTGCTGAAAAATGATGTCAGGAGGATTGAAACCATAATACTACAGGGTGTTCAGCAGCTCATCCTTCAAAATCTGAAGGTAAAGGTCTCCATTTATCCTACCATCAATTCTAGCAGCATACCCAACTCCCTCCCAAGTTATACAGCCCCACATCATCATAGAATCTCCTCCAAACTTGACAGTTCCCTATACCAATCTATCACTGAGCCCCTCACCTGGCTTTTGCCACACCCACTTGCATCCATCTGACCCCAGGTGATTGATTTTGGTCTCATCAGACCATACAACCTTCTTCCAATTCTCCACAGTCCAGTCCTTGTGAGCATAAGCAAAGTCCAACCTTGCCTTATGATGCTTGACAGAGAGAAGAGGGTGTTTCCACTTGACCACAGCCTTCATGCCAGTCTTTTTCAAGTGCTGGTGAACAGTGTTTGGGGAGAAAGGTTGGTTAATGTTTAATGATGTTGGTAAGAGCTTTCGTGATCTGGACAGCATTTTCTGCCTTGTGAGTGGAGATGAGATGCATGGCATGGCAGACATTAGCAGGAGAAAGCTTGGATGGATGACCTCCAACAGATTTTTGGGGCTCAGAACGCTCCTTGGAGTGAAGTCTAGAGATGGTAGAGACATAAACACCAGTGGTAGAGGCAATGAAGTGAGCAATTTGACTTGCATCAAGGAGGTTAAGAATCTGTTTTTTTAAGCAGGAGAGAGGGATTTCATTATGATGGTGGTTGAGAATAAAGAAGCATGTGAACATTTTTAAACTCAGACACAATGTTTACATGTGTATCTTTGCTTGTAGAACAAAATAAAGCCAAATAGTCTATGATATCATTGTAATCTCTGTTTCCAACTCAAAAGTGAAAAAACTGTTGCAATGGTATTGCTGTTTTGAAATAGACATATATTCACAGCTGCTGGGCCAAATCACATGACCCAGGAACCATTTTGTGAGTTACTGTACATCATAGGATCCAAAGACTTAACATACATACATTGCAGACGGTATAAGTTCACTGACTTAACATTTTGATTACTTAATAGTATTATTATTATTTATCATGTAGCAAAACATCACACCAGTGGCAGAGCCATGGGCTGGACCTCGTCTAAAACAAAGGGGACAGTGGTACCATTGGGACATCCAAGTTAGACCATGGGATATGTGGTTAGTAATATTGGGATATGCAAGTTAGATCAACACAGGACATAGAGTTGGTACCATTAGGGTGTACAACTTAGCCTATGGGACATCCAAGTTAGTTAAACCATGGGATGTCTTGTTTATGCCATGGGATATCCTAGCAATACTGTTGGGTTGCACTAAGTTCAGCATGATCATGGGGAACCAAAATAAAGTTGGTGAAGATTTGGCAAACTAACAACAATGAAAATAATAAGTAAATGATGACTGACATTGAATAAAATACAGGGGTACAGATACAAGATGGCCAGTATAAAAAGAGTAGCTCTAAAAGGAAATTAACTCAATGGGATTTATGCATGTAGGCAGAAACAGAGACAAGTTCAGTATTTATGTCCACAACAGATACTTGAGATAAATGTTTTACTTAAAAGAACTGGTACAAAATAAAAGCCCCAACATGAAAGCCAACAGGTAACAAGAATAATGTTGCCAAAGTTATACTCTGTGGTTGCCAGAAATGTATCAAAATGTGTGTAAATAAAAAGCCAAAAAAGGAGTTCATTAAAGAAAGCTTGGCTGTAAAGTATAAGTTGTAGGCATAGCACCAGAGACTGTGGATCTAATCATTCCATAATATAACAAGAACAACCTCAGCAATTCAATGAATACAAAAGGCTGAAATATATCCATTTGCATGTTTTCTTGAATATTCCAGCAGCCTCCAACCTTGGCTCATCAGTATCAAGTAGATCCACCTCCACTATTTTTCTGGATGCCTATTATGGTCTCTGGCACATCCTGCTTTTGTTCTGACCTACTCACCCCCTTTCCATTTATTTTTTATTTAGACCCTATCATGTCCTAGGATGGACTCCCAAATTGTTTCAGGTTCTTTAGTAGGCTTACAGCCTTCACCTAAGCCCTACAAGATGATCCCTCTGTTCCTCACACAAGAACATCCCTTTCATTGAAAATATAATTAGTTTAGCCCTATTTCCCAGCATATTTAGTTTATGTAAAAGCCACAATGTATGTTTCCTTATATGTTAGAATAGTGGCACAAACTATTTTCTGCATTATATATTTTACCTTTTCTGGCTACACTTTTCTTATATTGTTTCTTCCCTTATTGCATACTTTGTTTTCTTTCATATTTTGCACCACCTTTTATATTTTACATTTTTGTACCTTATTACCTATTCTGTCACTTTATTAGACATGCCAATAGGTTACTGTACTTACAGTTTATATTCTCAAGCATAACGTGTAAGAAGGCTGTAGCAATATTCCCAATATAGAACCAAACATAATGTTACAATTGACATGCCAGCACCTACTAACACTTCATTTTTTGTACTTTTTACTTTTACTTTTTCCAAGTCACATGACTGGTCATATGACCATTTACTTGACTTTACATTTTTTGGACTTTTCATAGTCACATGACCAGTCATGTGACACATCACCTGACCAGTGTCTAGGCTCACCATGTGACTGGTCACATGCTAAACATTGGACTTTAAACTTTATTTACAACTGTACAGTACCTCATGTATTTTAGTATATATACAGGAGTAATATATGGGGAAGGACTTAGCAAGTCCTCCTGATGTCTACCAACAACTAACTTGGTCCTACTTTGAGGGGAAATCCCTCCTTCTCTCTTTTGAGTGTTGTTTTTGTTGTGCTCCAGTGCCCCAAGACTGTGCCTTGTTGGTGTCGTCACACATAATGATTTCATTTAGAAACTCTCCATGGATGTGTCTGCTATGTTTTACTGCCACCTATTACATGTTATTGATTTCTACATCTTATAGTGTATTCGGGAAAAGATGTCCACACCTTTTTTTTTTTTCAATTGAGATTATGCTTAGTAATGCAAAATTTGTGAGACATTACTACTTGTGGTATGTACTTGAGAAACCTTAGTTTGTAAATATACTTGAACAGAAACCACTGTACCTGGTCTTCCAAGGACACAAATCTGATCCAAAAAAATTGACAATCTCTCAGAAATGTCTGTTGGAATGAACACATGTTTCTAACAAGCAAAAAGCATGACCTCCATACCTCCCAAATGCGGTTGATTTACCCCATCACTGTGGTGGTACTTGCAGTGTGGTTGATTAAAACCCCAATTAATAAGCAGAATCTCAACTGTGCACACAGAAAAAAAAGAAAAATGGCACAAACATACTTTTCCGAATATGCTGTAATGCCAAGATAGTCATTTATCTGATATAAATTACATTTACAATTAAAGTATAAGCAAATCCTATACTTTATTTGTATTTTAATTACCTTTGTATTTTGTGTATTCTGAAGAGTTTGTTGAACCCCAAACACCTCTATGATTAATGGGATGTCCCACTGAGAATTGGACCATTGGGATATCCTACATGGTCCAATAGAATGTCCTATTAGGCTCTTTAGATGTCCCATGTAGTTGTCCCAAAAGACATGGTAAACTATGCTTCAGGGGGCTACTAGCCCGGTTGGTTTGGAGATTATGATCAAGCTAAGAGCCCCAAAATTTTGGCTGTCTTGAGTGTTCTGACTTATGTTTTGAAAAGACATTCCAGAAGTCGTGGTACCCTGGAGGCACCAGCCCCTTAATCTCTTCCTCAGGCTTCACCTATTCATGGCAATGATGTCAATAGGGCC
>NW_006763292.1:1132973-1137369 GCF_000218685.1 Serpula lacrymans var. lacrymans S7.9 | reverse complement strand
GCCACTGCCTCTATCAACTGTACAGTACACATGTACAAACAAACCTGTAGTAAGTATATATAGATCAATAGATCAAGGAGACTCCTCAGCGAGTCCTCCTGTTGTATTCTCACAACTAACTTGTTGAAGCCTAAAGTGTAACCACTCCCTCATCATTATCTCTATAGTTGGTTCTAGTTGTGCGCCAGAGTAACAAACTCTTGGTTATTACACAGCCCAGGATTGAGTTAATCTTCCCTAGTTGGGTAGCTTCTGCGATGACTCATTCTCTGTGTCCTTGGCACTGGACCACAAATAATATCTGTGTGTGATACAGCCACCTGCATTCAGTGTACCATCAATATTATAGATGGGAATAGATACATCTAATTTTACAAGGGGGAGTCCATTCTGCTCAGCCAAGACCTGATCTATGAAAATGCTGTTAGTGCTTGAATCAAGTAGTGCACTTCTTGGGTGTACTGTGCCTCGGGCAAGGTCTTCCACACAAACATTTAAACAGATCTTCTTTTGGAATAAATATGTATGCATCAACAAACACCTTGGGATTTTATAAGAAGAAGTATTGAAAGAAATATGTTTTTCTATTTTAGGATTTTCTATATTTTTACCAGAATCAAGCACCCTAGTAGTTGTCTCAATGAGGCCACACTCCTGGGGAGATGCTGGTGTAGCGGTAGTATCATAAATGTTATAGTCACATTTCTGAATACAAGTAGATACTTCTGATAACAAATTTAGAAATCTACTTACAAATTGGGGAGCCCCCCCCTTTCCTTTATTGCTCGTGCAACACCCCGGATCAGGGGCCACTTTGTTGTGGTTTACTTTATTGTTAAAAGGAGCAAAGGCACCCAAGTGAGCTAAGCTCCAAACTCTTTTCCCAGAGCTTTCATCTCAGCAACCTATTAGTTGTAGAAGGAAGCTCAGATTTTGTTGTGCAAACAACCAGCCAATATATCATAAAATATCAAGGATTCTGATGGGACAAGCCTGATAATGTTTTAATATTTACTTATGCCACATGTTTTTTTGGTTCCATACACTATGGTGAATATTTTACTTCTTCTACTTCCAAAAAGACTTTAAAGTCCATTAGTAGTATCAATTGTACTTTGCACTGCATTACAGGTGAATAGGTAACAGTAATAGTGTGGTGATAGTAGCAATCATTTCAGACACTTAAGATATATTTTAGTGACAACAATGATGGCTGTATAGTGGTGGCTGATACAAGGCGCAAAGTGAGGACAATTGTGGCCCACATAATAGAATTGGAGAGCATGTAGTTATGCATGATGATGATGATGGTGGTGGTGGTGGTGTGACTGAATATCAATGCAATTTCTGTCCTCTCCAGTCAGTGATAAATACCTAGTTTGATTTGGATAATAATAACATGATTTTGAGATGAGACACTTGTGCCTGATGCCTAATGCCTGATACATCTTATACATTAAACAAACCATAGAAAATGATGTACCTTAACTGGCTCCAGCTCTACTACATAAGATACTCAAGCCAACAATTTCAAAAAACTATATTTGATAAAAGTGGCCTTATACTTTGGATTGTATCCAACTCTGGATACTGAAATAGCTGTAGTTGTTATAGGATAGAGGAAAAAATATGAGACAATGGAAATAATGCAGAGTGGATTGAGACATTAGTTAACAGAGAAAAAGCTAGTTTCTTCTCCATTAATTAACTCTTATAATAGTTTAAATTAGATATTTATATATCAAAAGGGAATTCCTTGGTATTTCAACAGTGTAACATTGTGCTCACCTTTTTACAAATGCTATTATGTCACCATCAACATGTTTGATTGATCACAAGAGCCCCTGTTACAATAAATCTTATATAAGATAAGGATATAGATTAGAACACATAACCTGGATCTGGTTAGTGGTTGCCAATACATCCATGCTAGATATGCCACATTTGTTGGTAAACTTATATATATAACACTATGACTGTACTGGTAGGTAAACTCATAATTTTTGTCTTCAGTGTCTAGTCTTACCTATCTTTATCTTCAGCAACAACCAAGCAGTCATGCCAGCCACATACTTGATGGTCATTATAATAGGATAGGATAGACCCTGAGAGTAGGTGGCCAAGGTCCCAACTTGAGTAGTGTACAGACATGTAGTAGAGCCATGTAGACCTCAGACTACCACATATATACATAGTTTGACACCTGGCACTTCCGGGTTTTGTTGTAGGTGCAGTGGCAGCCTGCTTCACATTCCAGGTCCTGTCAGGTTGTCCTATTCCAATGCTAAGGCCACCACTTCTTAGATTATTTTGACAGCCAACTTATGAAGATCAAATGTGAACATCAAAATAATTACAAAATCACCATCACATCAACAGTGAGATACAACAGTATCACAGACAACAAAGAAGCCAATAACTCTCTCATGTGGTGGAGTTGGTTATAAGGGCTGTGCCCTATGACATCATCAGCCACCACACCTAGCAACTGTATAATATATCTACACAAACAAACTGTAGTAGTATATATACCCCAATAGATCAAGGAGACTACTCAGCGAGTCCTCCTTTTATTTACCCACAATTAACTCAGTGCTACCCTAAGGGAGATTATTCTCTCCTCCACTCACCTCTTTTTGCTTGTTGTAGTTGTGCACCAGAGTATAGAAATTGCATTGACAGTATCCTGCACCGTATTTACCTTTGCATTTTCACATACAGTGCTGACTATCATGAGAAATATTCACTCACTATAAGTGTGTGAGCAATGCTAACCAGATATTTTAGTATTTTACTTTTAAGTATCCACAATCTAAGTCACTGTCCATGTCCACAATGCTTGATTGTGAAGACCCAAATATCAAATATTGGTATACCTCAAGATCTAGAGATACAAAAAACATGGGCTTGTGTTGATAATGCACATTGCCAAGCCAAAGCATCTGTAGCACAAAAACTCATATATGATGACAACTATGCCATCAATAGCACAACTGTGGAAAGACTGCTCAAACAGGAATCTCTTACTGACAAGGGTATGTTACAATTGTCATAGTTGTTTTATTTTCTCTACTAACTTGATGCTTGTGTCAGAGCTCCCTTTCACAAAAACTCGCACCACTTAATATCAACATGTTCTCATTGTTTCCAGGTAATATCTTATACAAAATTGAACTAGGCATGTGGAAAGCAGTGTTTATATACACATATTGCGCTGTCACAATGTGCAATTGGCTATTGAGTTTGACAACTAGTACAGAAGTTTTATCTAGATTGTGAAGAGTCTTGATTATTCCTGTAGTTTTAGGAATATTCCATTGTTTGGAAGAAATACAATAAGAAACTTTTTATCCAATGTTTCAGAGATGACAAGGATAGCAGGACATGATTACAAGGATTTCCTCCAGGTAATAATTTACTGGCACCCAGTTGATTCATACATGCCAATTAGTGTTCTAGTGTATTATTACGGCCTTTAATGGGCTTATTCCAGAACCTCATAACAAACAAGTACTAGGCCTGCTATTTATCATGGCACAGTAGCACACTAATAATACCCTGACTCTCCTAGAGCAGTGCACTGTCATGTTTGGACAGCAGCTTTGTACTGTCCATGCTGTAACATGTACTGTATTTTCCATGAAGGAACTCCCTCATAAAACTGAAGCTTGCCATTGATGTCTCACCAAGAAAATAACCAACAGTTCTTTTGATAGTGCACCATCAGCTTCAAAAGTTCAACATCACAACTTACAAAATTCATGCAATTGGCAACTATATGTCCACTATCAGAAGGCTACTAACTTGTATTCAATACAGATTGTCAGTTGGTCTACCATCTTTCTCTATATTTTCTTTTACTAACATATATTACACACCGACTAGGGTAAACTTGCACATTGTAGGCTAAAAAGGTCATGTGTGAGAACCAATATTGTGGAGGAGCATAAGTGGATAACCAATTTTAAGTTTGAGGTGCGCTTCAGGAAGGCCAGATACTTGCAAGGAGTTCAAGAATTCCACAGGATAATTTTCATGCCCCTTTCCAACCACTTTATCAATTGACAGAGCTACTAACTCTTCTCCAGGGAATGTTGTGAGGATTGCTGAATTAAGGTTGCTAATGGCATCATTTAATGTAGAGAGGATGGTGCAGTGGAGGAAATGATGGTTATCTTGGTCTCCATTTGTAATTCCAGGATAGGTAGTGTCAACTAATGAGTCTATGGTGTTTTCTGGCATAAGTATGTTGGTGGGAAGCTCAATAGTTCTATAGTTGCTGGTGTAGCGCCATGCCCCCAATTATTCTCATTACTTAGAGAAGAGGCAGTCTGTGGGTCGTGAATGTAGAGCTAGCCAAAAGAGGGAGTTTCACCTTCAGGTGGATGGAATGTGC
>NW_006763292.1:1114428-1132779 GCF_000218685.1 Serpula lacrymans var. lacrymans S7.9 | reverse complement strand
AAGGCCTCCATGGATACAGAAACTATTAAGGTCCTGCAGCACTTGTGACAGCATGGTCTATTCTTAACACCCAAAGATGTAAATGTAAAGGCATTATTGTATGAGCAAACTTGGTCACAGAATTCATGTGCAGTAATGTCAACCCCATAAAACAGACAGTGTAGTGCAGCAGGTGCTTCCTGGAAAGAATCCAGCCTAAATTGACCTTGAAGGCAGCACACACTGAATTTTGGATGGATCCTGGAAGAACTTGTGGGTCTCTTGGTATTCCAGTGTAGCACTCCACAATTATGGCACTCTACATCCATGTTGCGTAAAGTATGGCAGTATAGAGACTCTACATATGGTTGTCAGGCCTCGTGGTGTATCACCTGTGCTTGGTGGTGGTTGGCAGCCCTGTGAGCCTGATTGGCTAGCTCGTCTTCCCTTTTTTCAAGCTCTTCTTGACCAGTTCTTTGGATCCTAATGAGCTGCTGACCTTGTAGCTCTTCATAATGCAGATCAGCATGCTGAGAATGCTGCTGTACATGTAGCCTAATTGCATCCTGACGTTCAATTTCTTTTTCCTGGTGCATATGGTCCTCAGCCAACTACTGTTCCTGCCTTGGAGCTGTATTGCTTGCTGGCATTGAATCATTTGATCCTCAGCCTGTTCCTGCCTTTGTAGTCTATTACACTATTGATTAACCCGTTCTGCATGTTGGTTTTGAAACCCATCTAATAGACTTTCATTGTAGTCAACACCATGGGTAGCAAGCAACTGGTTACCCTGCCACATTTGAAAAGGGGGAGGGTATGCAGGTCCAGTTAATGGCTGAGGCATGTGATTATCATGCAAAGGTCCTCCAAAATCTGGTTGCACAATATTGATATTTCTCAAATCTCTATAATTCAAGAGGTGCTATTGTCACACACTTGGTGATATCATCTGTTGATGACATTGTATACAATCTCTATTGCAATGTTCACCACATTCTTGTTCAGGAGTCTGTGGAATATGTCTATAAATCACATCAATATATCAGTTAATGGTTAATGACACATTAACAATGCTACACATACTGCATATTTGAATTGCTCATATTCATATTTATGTATTTGCTATATGCACTGATTTATTGATAATTTGGGCTTCTGTACTCAATGTGTCAGTTTTAATTGAATCAACACCATAAACTGTATAGACTCACATTGTGTAAGCTGTGTTTTTATGTGTGGGGAAGGGTCTTTGAATTTACTTTGATGCACACCACTGTGTGGTCGATAATGGCTGTTAATTTTTGTAATGCAAAATGTGCAAATTATTGACACCAATTTGTTTTGTGTGTAGGGCCAGACCACTTCTCCACATAGTAGGAAAAGAGGTTTGTTTGGTTGAATTGTGTCACATCATGCCACAGGCATGAGTTTTGGTGTCCACTATATCGTGTTTTGTAGTAAAAATGATTAAGCACGAGAATTTTCAATATGGCTACAATTTTCACTACAAATTGTTGAATGTCCTTATAAGTGTGAGAATTCTTCAGTGTGGCTGCATTCACTACTACTGTACTGCTGCTCCTGTGTTGCCATAAAAACTACGTGAGTGAAACTAAGCAAAATAACTGACACAATGTGGCATTTTGGGACCATTGTCCCCTTTGTTATAGACTAGGGGCTGTTGCAAAGTGCTGACTGAATTGTTGCTTGATCTCAGCAGACTATGAATTAGAACCACTGATTCATTGTGTGATATGAGAACTGTATGTTCTGTTGCCCTAGAGCATCCTTTTAGCACTGCTCACTTGTAAATTCCTTGATTTGAATTATTATTTATTGTGCTCCTACTGTTTTAGAGTCATCAGGAAAAATGGGGATAGCTATATAGAGCTCTATAGCACTATGAGTACTCATAAAGCTGTTATAGTGGACAAACCTGCTATAGAACCTCTGCCATCTATAGAGCCTTATATAGCTCTATAAATGCTCTTATAGATGTTGGAAATTGTTGTGTGGCTGATTAAAAAAAATTAACACAAACAGGATTTAAACTCTCAACCTGCTAATCAGCTCTTGGGTGACTAAGCAACCTATAGCCACACATCACATTTATCCACTACACCATGAGGGCTTATAAAATGTATTATACAGGTGTTATATATTGACCTTTTATGGACTTAGATTATTTTTTTACTCATTGTCACTACTTATATTTGGATAAATCATTATTCTTATTTTGTGAGTATCAGGGATACAAACTACTATTTCACTAATACAAGCTACATAATTAATTAATACTGTATGATTTATTGGCCCTTTTAAGCACCTTGAACTATATTATAACTATGACCTTCACAGCTATAGGAGCTATGCAGGCTGCTATAGGCTATAATAGCCCTTATAGTACCTTGCCTATAATAATATACTTGACTCCAAACACTTCTGGTCTCTTTCTGTTATTGAACAAGTTTATTAGATTAATCCAGAGTTTGAGGGAATTATAGATACTTCTCCCCTTGGTTAAAATTTTGCCTACTACTATGTTATAAGAGCTATAAGAGCTATGATTGCACTGATAGTACTATAGTTTCTATGAATGCATTTATATATATAGGTGGTGGCTATATAGCGCTATATAGCAAAAGGGTTTTTCCTGATGGTGTATTTGGTTGCATACATGACTTGGTCCTTCTTGGTTTTTAGAGATCTGAACAGTGTATCAGGCTCGTTGCTAGCTGCAGGCTGAGTTGGTATGAATTTGCTTTGAGGTTAAAGAAACACTTACTTGTTGAAATAGGGTCAAAAATGCTAACTAGATTTATAGTGACGAAAATGTGAGGGGCACCAAGCATATCTAGTTAAATAAAGTGAGTGGATATTTCTTGGTGACTGAGGGGGTTACTTGCTGTTTAAAGCTTGATGGATTTTGTGCCTGCTTGTTGTGGTAGATATCACAAGTGTTTTTAGGGGTAAGTTTGCAGATTGATGTTTATAAGGATTTTTACTGAATAGTGGAGGAAAGTTGTGCATAGTATTACTCTGAAAATATACAACAGTGGGCAGGTGAGATATACAAATAGTATTCTTAGTCAAATTAATCTAAAGTTCAATATAGAGAGATTCTGTCCATTATCAAGCCCTTTTGTTTGGTACAGGATGCATTGAACCAATGTTGGTAGATGTTCCAATACATGGTATGTCAAGCATTTGCAACTTACTAGTTGATTTGTGGATGAATGGTGGTGCTGACGGTGTGCCATTGATTAGGGAAACCACATTCACATCTATGCCACGGCTGGACAAGTACAAATTCCATCATAGCATATTGATATTCACCCTCGATAATTGTCAATTGCCATTTAACAGAGTACTTGCTGGATATATGCCAGAGGTACCAGAAAGTCGACGGATGAAGGGGGATGTATTGGCGATTATTCACACTGGTGAAAAGACACTAACAATTCTTGATATTGGATATGAGTATGCTTATGCTGGTGTCATTACCAGTGCTATTATAAGGTAAAACTTTTGATTTAATTTGTATTGCAGAATATTGATGTAATATAGTGGTATTATCTTCGGAGATACTTTCAAGGATAGTAAAAAAACTGTTTATGCAATTTGGGAGTAGTAGGTGATGATGTCACACAGGCTAGTCAGAATTTGAAATTTTTAGGATAGTTTGAAATGTAATAGGATATATTAAATAGCGAATAAGCACATACTACAATTTCAACACTATGTCCGGACCTATTATTTCTCAGTCTTTTGATATATCAGACTATATTTTTGCCTTTTCACTTTGCATGTCATTAATTTTTATGGAGGTACCAGCCGGTACAATCATTTAATGCCTATGGACTACGGAAGCAGATGAAGGGATATATTACTGAAGAAATATGTTGAAGACACAACAAAATTGCAGGCTATTATACATCCAGGGTGTAGTGTCATCACTGGATCAAGTGCACTATGGATATTTATACCTGCAATTGAAACAGCATGGAAGCCTAAATATATCAATATCTTCACACTATTTGGTGCAGCTGAGTTAATCATTAGCTATATCTTGCTAGAATGTACTGACTACTACTTCTTCAAGTGCAGTGAAGTCTATCCTTCATTTCTATTTGACTGCTGTCATGAATTATGTATCCGCTGATGCATTCTTTTCAGCATATCCTACCCTCACCTCCCGCTACAAGAGTTTATTAAATCCAGCAATGATATCTTCTACTGGTCCTCATCCAGAACATATTTCAAAATGTCTCAATAAATATCAGAAGAGAGGATTTGTTGTATTTAATGTTTCATCCAGCCATCAGGAAAAACTCTTTTGCTATGTAGCGATATATAGCCACCACATGTATATATGGATACTTTTATAGCAACCAACCATAGCCCTATAAATGCAATTATAGCCTTTATAGCACAAGATTTAGCTAAAAACAAAACAATAATATTCATAGTCTGAATTTACCATAATGTCTGATAAGTGTATTTACTACTAAAATTGTTGAGATAAAATTTTGTACAAACATCCAAAACATTACTGTGAGTCCAATTAAGTGGACAAGGATCTTTATTTCCCCCAAAGACTGGAATCAAATGACAAACCTGTCTAATTGCAGAAAGGGGTATAACATCACCAGGCAGGTAGCCAGAAGCATTAGACCCAGGTTTGGTGACAAAGTACATTATATGGTTGTCTTCAGCTGTTGGCCTTAGACAAATAAACCATTCAACATAAGCCAAATGATCTTTGGGCCAGTTAGAAGGGGCACTATGTGTGCCATATAAAGTTGTAGGTAACTTGAAGATCACTCTGAGACGTCCAATTCTTGTGCCTGGTACAACTTTTAAACAGATAGTAGATAGAGTTTTAGAGCCAGTTCAAACAGGAAGACACCCAGGGTTTTTGATTAGCCAAAGACGCTGGTCTCAAGCTTGCCGATATGCCAATCCAATGTTTATTAATGCCTACAATGGTGGCTTGCATGCGGAGGGTTGCGGAGGGGATAAAGGGCCATTGTGCAATGAGGCATACCCTACAACCACAAAAGTGATTGTTATCAACATCTGTACATAGTCTGTAGAAATGAGTTGACATATTTCTCGTTTATTGAAAGCTAGACACAAGCAACCACACCCTCAAAAATCACCTCAAAAAATGGTTACAGGTGCTGAACAGGAGAAAGGCAATGATTGTGCAGTTTGATCGGATCAAGATATGCTCGCCCTCATTGAATATGTCAAGAAGGAGGGCAAGGAGGCAGGGGGGAAAGGGCACCAGTTCAAGCCTGCTTCCTGGACCAACCTCATACCACAACTTGCATTAACAACAAAGGCAGGTGCACCGAAGAATGCTGCAAGCATTGGACGTAAATGGAAGAATGTATGTACACAATTTATACAGGGGGATTCAACTTGCTCAGCGTATGAACAACTCAAGACCAAATTCAATCATGTGTGGACCCTGACAACTTTATCTGGTGTTGGGTTTGCTCCTCAAAACAAGAACCACATTAACGAGACCAACAAGGCTATCTGGGATGCCTTGATTGAAGTAAGTGCCCAACCATGCAACCAGATAACGTGAACTTACCGAGGACTAGAAAAACCCTAAAAAGAACTATCAACACTATGCGGAAAATGGGTGGGCCTTCTACGAGGGCATGCAGGATATTATGCCTAGTAAAGGCAAAGGTACACATGCATTCTATGCTGGAGGGGAGGTTACTGGTAATATGGACATCACAGAAGGGGAAGAAGGGGGAGAAGGGGGAGGGGATGAATTAGATGGGCCTGATGATGATGTAGACAATATTGAGATGCATAAAGGTACTAGTGATCGTACCTTAGCCCGTGACCAAACATCTCCGTCTAAAACCAGTGCTGTGGTCAATTTTATTGCGACAACTTCTTCAGCTGCGCCCCCATCCATAAAATCTGTACCGTCTTCAGTTGCACGCCCATCCGTGTTGCCATCCATGTCACCTACCAAGTGCAAGTTGTCTGCTGTTGATGGTACAACAGGGACCCCATCAATCACTTTGTCTTGCTCTTCAAAGAGTGCCCGTTTGTCAGGCCTCTCGATCTTCGATGGGATGAGAGAGGAGATGTCAAGATTGAATGATAACATGAGCTCAGCCAATGTTATCAATGACCACCTTGCCGCATCGGTCGACAACCTCAGTGCCAGATCTCAACCTGCCTCGCAAAATACCACTCCCCTTGTACCATCTGCATCATCTACAGCCATTATGCAGCCCCCTCCCCTCCCATTAAAGAGCATCCCTAACCATCTCTTGCAAAAGGAGACCTACTTGATCAAGAAACAGGTGGTAACATTGATGGACATGTTCTGTTTGAATCCCAACCTCATTGATGACTTCCTTGACTTGCAGGATGATAGTTGTAAGATTTGGGTTGAGACACGTCTTGAAGAATTAGCTATGTAAAATGTAACTTTAGCTTGATATATGTTATTATGCCATGAATGAAACCAAACAATGCTTGTATTTATTCATTCACAACATAAAAAACAGCTTAGTGTGCGGTAAGATGGTTCTCGGCCAAAGTATTCAACTGCAAAACATACGGATCACCCCTTTCTTGCAACTCACAGATATAATCAACCCACATATCCCTCGCAATTCTTGCATGGAGCTGATTTCCCAGTAGTTTATCCCTATTGCTGATAGAACCGGTGGCTAGTGTGCCATAGCTACCGTTATTTAGTTCGTACTCGAGGTTGTTTGGAGTGAGGTCTTGAAGCTCATCAGGATCGTAGATCCAAATGAAGTTGTGGATCATGGAAAGAGCTGGAGGAATGCGGGCTTGGATCTCCTTGCTGTATTCAGGGGATGATGAGAGAAGCTTGAAACATCGCTTGAGGACGCCAAAAATTCTCTCAACATTGAGCTTGTGCATGGCGTAAGTTGAATAGTTCTCTCTCATTCACAGGCCTAGATATAAAATAATTATTATGTTATAATTACAAAACGGCCATCATACCTTGTTTGAGCACGGCCCCACTCAGCAAGGTGATATTGCTCTCCACGATAAGGGACCAGAAGTTCCTTGCACGAACCAAATCCAGCATCAGCTAAATAATACTTCCCCAAAGGGATGCGAAGATCCTGTCGATGTGCTTCATCAAACAGAAGCACATCCCCTGTTGACCCCTCCCAACCTGCCAGCATGTAGAAGAAGTGTAAGTCGAACGAGCAACATGCAAGGCAGTTTTGCAAGACCCCTCCTTTGTGGTTGACGGAAAGATACCGGTCCTCACTTGCTGGCGTACATGCAATGTGCGTGCCGTTAATTGCACCAAGTGCATCCTTGAAATATGGATATAACTTCCAATTGTCTTTGATCTCAGGAGGGACAGGGGTAGTCACATGGGGTAGTTGAACGAATGTAGTGTAGATTGGCCACAATAAGAACGCAATGAGCATTTGTTTAAAATATCTATAATTTCATTAGTAAACTATAGAACAAGAAAAATACATACTTACTTTGAAATTGTATTGTTTGACCTTTGGAACCGTTCACCCAAATGTTGAGTGGAAAGGCCAGTAACACTGGCATAGAGGAAAATGGCGAGCTTTTTGTTTAAGCTGATATATTTTGAGCCTTGGATACCGGTATCTCTCAATGTCTCAGCAAGCTTCTCAAATACTTGGAGGCTAACCCTCAGCTCACTACGGATATGGTCGGGGTGTCCATCAATTAATTCCTGGACCCACACTTCACCAGTAAGACTAGACATGTGGTAGGGTTGCTTGTTATACATTGATTTGGCGTGATAAATTGATGCTGCAGTTGCGGTGCTAAAAGCTAGGTTAGACATATGATTCATTCTTTCTGTTTTCAATGATGGCCTTAAGCACAGCAGAGAGGCGTTTTATACTCTCAGGTCGCTGCTCAGGCTGAAGCTAAGGCTGATCTTCATCTTCAAGTTCGGGATCCATGATTGCACTACTTACCATATTTGGAATCACGATGGGAGTAGAACCATTGAAGCTCCGACTTAATTTGTCAGCAAAAAGCTTGAGACAGCCATTTTTGGCTAATCAAAAACCCTGGGTGTCTTCCTGTCCGAACTGGCTCTTATATTATACAACTTACCTATTAAACCTGTTGATTCACAGTTATTGGAGTTCATTACTATAATAGTATCAAACCTAGGAGGCTGTCCACCAACACTTGAGGGTTTTGCCTTTACAGCATCTATTTGGTCACCAAACAAGTCCACATTGTTTTCAAGAGTCTCAAGGGAGAATTTGAACGAGTGGAAAACATCAAGGTTTTGAAATGGAAAAGGATAAGATCTTGTTTGTGCTCTGGAATGGGGCTGCTGTAATTTTGAATTAAAATAGATTTTGAGTACGTCCTCAAAGCCTGGGCAGGAGTGCTTCTGGGATTTGCTTGGATTCTTTGCAATAATGATATGACAATCCTGATACTTGGCACAAAGGAAAACATCTTCATCGTCTTTTTCCATGCTCATTTTAAGATAACTCTCAAAAGCAAATATTTTTTCCCTATGCAGCAGCCAGGTGATCATTTGAGGAGCTTCATTCCTCTTATTGGAGGCCCTCCATCCATCTTTAGCAAAGTCTATATGAAATCTTTCAAAACATCTCTGTAGTTGGTGGTTGTTACGATAAAACATTTTCGGACCTTTAATTTTCATTCTCCTCTTTAACCTTTTACTGTAGTTTTCTCACATTTTGCCATGTGGCACTTTCCCTTTTGTTCAAACTCCTCTTTCTCGTGCTGCACTGCCTCTCTTCTTATTTTAGCTACAAGTCTCTCATGCAGTGGAGCTGGTCACACAGGCTAGACCCCATGACATCATCAGCCACTGCCTCTATCAACTGTACAGTACATATGTACAAACAAACCTGTAGTAGTATATATAGACCAATAGATCAAGGAGACTCCTCAGCAAGTCCTCCTGTTGTATTCTCACAACTAACTTGTTGAAGCCTAAAGGGTAACCACTCCCTCATTATTCTCTCTATAGCTTGTCTGAGTTGTGCGCTAGAGTAACAAACCACCATGTGCTTGAAAACGCCCTGGTATAACTGGTGTAGAATATCAGGAGTGATTGCAATATGGATGTTACAGTGAGGAAACCCAGTCCAAAAAGGCTTATAGACAGATCCAGATACTAATTGCTCCTTGCACCTCCCTTGAAACTGATGAAATAAATGTGTATCTTCCTTAGCCTTGTTAATTACTGACTCTGTCCATTGATCAGTATGTGGCTCTCCTGCAGTAGAGGCTGAAAGCTCTTTTGGAGGTCACTTGCATTTGGGGCAGGTATCATATTTTGAGCATGTCACCAGATACTGCTCTGGATAATCAGCCACATAGCAGGCTAGCACAGGGTATACTCTTCTCACTGCTCCATCTCCTCCTACCACCTGTATTCCATCCCTCCCAGCTTTTTTTAATGGGTCCAAAATAATCTTCATTGACTCACAAAATAGTCTTTGCACTCTGGATGACTTTTCTCTCGCAGTGAGTTGCATGCCTATGATTAATGTTTCCCAATGTTAGATACACAGGATAGACACATTTAGAATCTGAGAACTGCGTCAATTGTGTTTTGTCTGTAGAAATCATGACTGGTAGAAGGGCTGCTCCCTTAGGTAGATCTGCCTGCACACATAAGAGTTAACATTCATATAAAATTAATATCAAGTGTAATACTGACTTGGATTGCATGCCACCACTTTCCAGTCCATATTTCATTGTAAATTCTATTTTCTTTCTGTGCATTACTGAATATCTTTTTAGGCTTGCAGATGATGTGTTTTGCATGGGCTGGGTTGCAAAGGAAGCTATGAATGACAGAAAAGACATCACAGTAATGAATTAGATGCTTGTTATCAGGGGCATTTGGGAATGCAATGGTTTTTGACGTTCATTCAGCTCTGGATGGAATACGTGAGTCAATAATCTCAATCTTGTGTAGCCCTCTAATGTTATGATAAGGCAAACCCAGTCTCTTTTTGACTGAAACAATGGCTGCTTTAAGGAAGACCAGCAAGTGAATATAATAAAAACATACCCCTGGAATAGCTAACAAATAGTCAAATGATCTGTGACCTATTCCATCCTGGATTTCCCAACAGGTGACTCACCAGTCTGTTTCTGATGCAAATGGAAAAAACCTAGTATCCTGTGGTCCAGAGGCAACCGGGAAATTATATTCTATACCACATCCCCATACTCATCTACCGCTTCTCTTGTCCCTTTAAACTTTTTTCTCCATGTCTAATGCAAGGTATGGTCCATATATATTATCTGACCTGCTGTAGAGTGGAGAATTTCTACACGCTTATCATTATTATCATTCAGGGAAATGGCATTTGGATAATTAGAAGAGCCGGCTGCCTCCCCTGGCTCCAGATCCTTCTGTTCAGGTTGCCTGAGTGGGATGAATGCAAATATATTTTTTTGAATATCTTCCATGGCATATCCGATAGATTCCTCCTGGAATGGATATAGAGGGCCATAGTGGTTATCTAAATTTTCTTCCACCAGCAATCCTTGCCTCTCCAAGTAGCCATTCTGATGGGTTAGGATCTCTCTCAATTTACCCTTGCAATACCAAGCACAGCTTTTTGCACAGCCAAGATGCATATTGAGGGCACAGGTGCTAGAAAAAGATCTGCCACATGATGCTGGGCATGGGTGGGGGGCATTATGGTTGACAAACATTTTGTTAGGTTGGAGAATGAGGAACAACAAATGCTACAGAGAACCTAATTTTACAGACGTCAAACATGGTCACATTACAAATACATGACTATTTAGTACAAGGGCACTTAGGATCTGCAATATCAGAAGCAAGAAACAAAGACAAGGCACTATAACAGTGTTTGAGAGATTGGAGAGTAACAGCTTGCAGACGATTGGAGGCCTTGACTGCCTGAAGAGAGGATGTGGAGAAAGTAATCAAATTTGAATACCTTGCCATACTTCCACTGGTCCCCTTTGTGCATGAAACATAGCTCAACACCAAAGGGGCCTGGAATGCAAATTGCTTGTCATTGGACCTCCAAAGATCCAGATAATGAACAAACCCTGATGGTCTGCTAAAAGGCCTCCTCAGATCCTTCCATGTTTCATTGCATTGAATTTCCTCTAGAGCTTCCCTGAGGATATTGAGAATATTGTCATGGAAGACATGCAATAGTATAAAGAATGGTGGTGGACCTGCCTCTACAAATCTCTTTGAGAGGAACAATGTGGACCCAAACAGAACCTTGCAGAGGCGCTTGAAGTAAGGGATTATAAAGGCAAAGTATTCAGATATATTGTTTTCAAGAAACACGCTGAGACCATTAACTCTGCCACAGGTCCAATACTTGTGGAAAGTAGTGTCAGAGCGGGTAAACATTGAAGTGAACTTGGGATTTAGCCATTTCTTGATGTTGTCCTTTTCTTTAGCATCTGCATCTTTCATCTCATACAGCTTTACCATTAAGACACACATAGCTAGCAATACATAATAGAACGACTCCAGGTTGTGATGGGCAGTGTGTCGAATCCAGTCACCAGGCTATGCATTTTGCACTTCCACAGCCATAAAAGGCTCTGTCCCCTGTAAGAAATACATAAAACAAAATAATTAAATGATGGCTGATATAAACACTTACTGTACGCTCAAGAACATGATTTCTATTACCAACCTGCCGGCCCTCCTTACTCAACTGTTGTATAACCATAACCTCATCAAGAGTACCCTCTGCAACATCCAACGTCTACTCAGGTTGATTATGACGTAAAAATGAATCCGACAAATAGACACTCTGGTCGGAGCGGATTACTTCTTCCTCGTGGTTAACAGTGGATAGCTTGGACTTCACCAACTCTTGTAGCTTCTGGATGTCACCAGATTTCAATCCAAAATAGTGGTCATCCTGGTCTGAATCTTCAGACACCTTATCTAAGCATTCATTTGAGTTGTCTGAATGCTCTGCTAACTCTTCAGTATCTTCAAATACAGCTGCAAATCCCCAGTCTGTAAACCCCTCTGTATGTGAGTATTGGGAGGTGCACGTCCCTCTGGAGCTTTCAAAGGGGGCCAGTCAGACAGTGCTTGATCAACAATAAGGGAGTTGCTGATTGAGCCATCCCGGTGTAAGACTTTCACAGGAACTTGGCCTGAAACAGAGGTTGCCATCATGTTCTTGTGACCTAGTGAATGTTAGTATAGATAAATAAATGGTGGGTATGATACTTGCTTTGATGAGATCAATGATCATAACATGGAGCTCCTCTAGGCAATTAAAATCTGTTTTAATTGCACCAGCAGGTGCAGTCGTTGAACAAATGTGAACATGCAGCTGGTAAGGGTGGTGTGGATGAGCCAAAGCTTGGGCCTTCTCCTTGTTTTTCAGGGATAATGTGGAGCCAAGGGCATCACAAATATTGGATGTGGAATTATATTCTGGACTTTGGCTTGATTGATCATGCTGGGCCCATCATTTTGAGCTACAACCTTTCTCTTCACACATGAGACCTGGGACTCCCTATACTCCCTTTGCCTCAAGCAGGCGAAGAATTGTACCCTCAGTAAGACGGCAGCGAGTATCATGCCAAGTATCCTTCACTATCAGATTGACACCTTTTGACCGCAATGTCCATGGGTCGTCTGATCTCCTCAATATAGGTAATTGTGCTTGCCAGACTATACATCCATGCCCATGGATGCTGTCAGAAATGAAGAGAATACAGTGAACCTTCAACTCACCCAAAGCACTGACGCAAACATAATTGGGGTTGGCCCCAGTATTGTAGCCCAAACACTTGTCTGAGCCATGGGAAAATCCAAGGAGAAGGTGAAGAAAAAGTGTTGGTTGCTGGTGAAAATTGAGTTCAAATGTAATAATTGAGCCACCCTGATCCATGTAAAGCAAAGTGAAGGAGAAACCCCATATAGAAAGACCTTAAAAGTGCATGAGATTAATAGGAGACTAGACAATAATGTAAGGAGTACCTAAAGTGTAGATACATTGATCTTGTGCAGCCCCAACAAATGACAATCTTCCCATAAGCTGTTTGCGTACAAGACTGTTGGCATTTCTCATAGTTGCAAGAGGGAGCTTAGGGGGATAAGACGTGTTACTGGAGGATATGAGTACAAGGTCTGGGCGGCACCTTCCACCAGCATCACCGACTGCTTGGATGGCATACACAGAAGTCCACCATCTGGAACTCTTGAAGGTGCCAGAATCCACAAGGGGATCAACTTTGTGAACCAGATAGTTGAGAAAATCTGCAACCTCTCCTTCTGAGCCAGGGCTCCACTTTCCTGACTCAGACAAGTAAAGCCCTTCCTGTTGGAGGCATTTGAAGGCAGTAAGCAAGGGGTTTTTTTGAGTGAGAGCACCCAGCATAGATGGGAAGAGTTCAGATAGGGGAAATAGGATGTGAAGCATGTCTTCAAGGGCGCAGTAACTCTTCAAGGGACCTGCCTCTGCCTTGATAAGGGGGTCCATAAAGGTGTGATAATATTGCTTAGATCCTTTAAATAAGAAAATGTTGAACTGGAACAGGGATAAGTGAGAGAGAAATCAAGAAAATAATTGGATGGACATGTGAGGCAACGATAAACTATAACAAAAACGAAACCTGTCTCCTTCTGCACTTGTAGGGAGTAAGGGGTTCAATGAGCTTGAGGTCGACAGATGCCAGTAAATATAGCGAGTAGAGGACTTTAAGAGGTAAGCTTCAAAGGTTTTCGTTGAGGAGTAAAACAGGTATATTCAGTAATAGCAAACTAAGGAGCTATACATGAATAGGTAAGACTTTATATAGTGAACTGTTCGTTCCTCAGACCAAAAGGAGAATAATTGAAAAGTGGTCTGAGGAACCAATCGGCCAATAAGAAAAAGAGAGGACAACTATTGTACGACTTTTAACTTGATTAATCAGCGGGTGAGAGTTTTGTACTAATAATAGAGGTTTGTTACGCGTGTTCAGGAACCGTATCCTCATGATGAGGTATGATCCTGAACAAGGTGTTTATTAGTATATCCAGGCTTTACTGGGGCTTGGAGCTGGTTGGCAAGATGCCTACTACCAGTCCCTACTCAGTGTGCTGGCTGGTTGGGAGCAATACCCAGTCTCTGATCTGTGATATAAAGTGGTAGTGATGGTTAAGAAAGCCTGTGAGGGCTATGAGAAGTAAAATGGCAAATGATACCTCTAGCCCTAGAGCCAGAGGTGTAATGGGAAAAGTGTTCGAGAACCAAGACATAGAGAAGATAAGAAAATGATAAAACGGTCCTTACAGAACATACTTTGGGTTTGGTTGGTGGGGTACCGTGGTGTCGGATGGGAAAACCTTCCAAAGAAGACGGGCGCTATAAAGTTCAAAACTATGGTGCAAACCAATAATGTACTTACATTGAGCGTGGCCATGGGAAGATTCCTAGGAAAAATGTCAATAATGGGTAAGCGACACAATTTTGATACTTAGCAGCAAGCTAGCCCTGATGGAGGCCTGTGGAAGCCATACTTCCTTGAGCTGGAACCTGCAGGCATGGGTAAGTAAGATGGGATAAAATAGCTGTGTGTCCAAAAGCAGGAAGTGCTTGCCTTGCTGAGTACTTCCTGCTTTCGGAGGGGATATGTGATTGCACATTTTCCTAAAGTGGGGGTTACTTGGATGTTTGCACACCTTCCTAGAAAGGATGTTGCTTGGACGTTTGCACACCTTCTATTTATGGTCGGACCAAGAATAGCAGGTGCTTAAATGCCTGCTCAACTTTCTTTTTTGTTTAAGTACTCTGTTAGTAGTAAAGTCTATTCATAGTCTAGATTGTTTGATTCTTTTGATGATATTACTTTTGATATCATGCATTTATTGCATTACCCTTGAAGTTATAATGACAATAAATGTCCAAATAATTGATCCAATCTATAGGTACAAGGTGAAAGCTATAAGACTTGTATTACAGCTATTTGTTCTATAAAAACTATAAAACCTAGGCAAAAGATATAATTAGTTGGCTTGACTGTAAAAGTAAAAAAAGATCCCCAGCATCTATAACAGCTATAATTGGTTAGCTTGACTGTAAAAGTAAAAAAAGATCCCCAATATCTATAAAAGCCTATATGTGGCTCTATAAATGCCAGAGGTTCTATAACAGATCTGACAGTTATGATAACTTTATAAGTACCTATAAACATGTATAGCTTTATATTTGCTCTAAATAGCTACCCCCATTTTTCGTGATGGCGTTGGTCCATCTGCTGGAGTACATTCTACTATCCATCAGTGTCATGTTTCAATAGAATGCTCCCTCACACTGCATTCAACTTTTGACCAGAGGAGCGCTATAATCAGTCTTTCAACCAAGAGTACAATTCTAAACAAATTTACATTGGACAGTGAACCAGAATGTGAGAATATAATATGGAGCTTGACGGTGAGAAAATGTAATGGAGAGTACTATAAGGTTCCCCTATTAATATCAATACTGTAGTAGATTGTCATGGAAATATATGTAGGACATATTTAGAGTATTTACATGTTTTGAAGTTGTGTATTGGTGTACTCCAATTCATTATCATTGTTAGACCTACTGGGGTTGAATGCAGATATTGGTACAAACAAGAATAGCAGTCAGTGAAAATAACTCACAGTTCTTGATTTTTATTGTTATTGCTCTTTGTGCTTCTCTTTTTTTTTTTTTTTTCAATTGGACTATATATTATGGAAAATTAATAAGTTAAATCAAAATCAGTATGAAAAATACAGACACTTCTGAAATGTTTGCCTTGTTGCTTTGATTTGTTTCAAGACTATTTATGATTTCAAGGGTTTGACTAATGGTACATATTTTGTTTTCAATGGTTGTGGTTTCAAGACCTCCATTATTGTTTAACAACAAAATGTGTTCTTGAAGTTTTTTTGCTGGAGATTGGCATTCAGAGGCATTAAATTTGGAGTAGAAGTTTGTAATTCAGTTGGTATTCTAAAGTACACATATAATCAGTCAATATCTGTTGGAGAAATTATTCCACTCACGTAAGTGAAGTATTGGTGGCATGTTTAGGTGATTTCAATATACATTCAAGGGGAATTCTTGTTGGCTTGCTTGATTGACTAGTTTATATGATTAAAAAATTATTTTAACGCAAGATTGAATTGATGGATTACCTTTGAAAGGGAGACACATATGTAGTTTTATCGTCACTTTGTTTTGGGTTCTATAATGGACAAGTAAATGAGTACGTGCAAGATAGAGTTGTACAATACCCGTCATATTTTAGTGAAGAAAGTTTGTGCGTAGAACTGGTAATGATGAGGGTTAAATATTATTAAAAAATAATGCAAATACCTTATAGAAGCAGGTACAAATGGTGAAGGTCTATAAGGCCCATCACAAATATTTTTTTGTTTGTAAGGATTAGCCTTTTGAGGTTCTCCTTGTTTAAGGATAAGAATTTGTTGCACCAGTCCACTAAAAGTATCAAAGGTAGTATCTTTACGGATGAAATAGTGCTTTATCATAAAATGAACTTTGACAAGAGCATTTTTCATCATTGAATAAGCATCTTCTGGTTCAACAAATTGGTCATTGGAGTACAGTCTGATATGATGCACACAATATTGGGATTTCATGGCCATAAGGTTGTCTTGATATTCCTCGGGTACAGGCCAGTTTTCCATTTCATGTTCATATACAATGGAATCTGAATAATATGGATTAATAATTTTGTTAGATGTCACTAGCATAAAGCTTACCTTCATCAGTAAAATCTTCTGAATGAGAAGATGGCTATAAGATGTTTTAGACAAAAAACAATAAAGAAATAATAAAGCGTACAAGTTTTTTTGAAAATAGGGGTACTGAATCTGATAGTTTTAATACGGCCTTGTTCATACAAAATGGTATTAATTAGCACTGAAGAGACGCGAGTCAAAATTGGTGTAGGACTTCAACTTTTCGGAGTCCCCAATCTGCCGAATACCTCAACGCCTCAAAGCCACTCTAAGTATTTTTTTACTTCCCCTATTGCTCCTCGGATGGTGAACAATGGTTACTCCATGGAGTGGTGGCTATGCTCCATGGAGAACAATGGTTGCTTTGGCAGAGACCGGGTTTATCCGGTTTTGTCACTCCCACTCGAGTGCAACCGTAGTCCCATAGCTTTAGAGAATTTCCAGTGTTTTTCATGAGTGAGGGGTTCAGTGAGAATGTCTGCAACCATATCTCCTGTAGGAACGTATCTGATTACTGCCTCTCCCTTTGATACTAAGTCATCTCGGATAAAATGATATTTCCGTTGAATGTGTTTTGTGCGAGCACAGAACTGTGGATTTCGTGTAAGAATGATAGCTGCTTGATTGTCACAGTGCAGTGTTGTAGGTCCATTTTGAGCATGTCCAATTTCTTCAAAAAATGTCCGAAGCCATGCAAGGTGTTGTCCAGCATTGCTCAATCTGGAGACATCTGTGCCATCATATTGTAGTTCCATGTCCCTGGTTGCTTTCAGATATCGGAGGACACATTTTGCAGCTTCCCAGTGATGGCTCCTTGGAGCTGAGCTATGCCTGCTTAGTATTCCAACAACGTAGGCAATGTCTGGGCGGGTTCCGAGCATGGCATACATGAGGGAGCCTACAATTGAGAGGTATGACACTTGACGCCCTTCAATATGCATCTCGTGTTGCACAATATCTTCCCCTGGAGCATTTGCAAGGAGTTTTGATCCATGGGCCATTGGTGTCCATACTGGTTTGCAGTTCTTCATTCCAGTACGCTCCAGGACTGTGTCAATGTATTGGCATTGCAATAGGGATATTGTTTTGTTTGAACAATCACGTTGGATTTCTATTCTGAGGATGCATTTTGCTTCTCCAAGGTCCCGCATTTTGAATATGGATTTGAGTTTGGCTTTTGTGATATCCATGAATTTCCGGGATGAAGCTCCTAGGAGGAGGTCATCTACATAGACAACAACAAAGCATATTTGTTTGTTGTCCCGGAATACATAGAGACATGTTTCTGCATTTAGTCTTGTGAAACCGAGCTCCTGGAGCTTGCGATCAAAAGTTTTGTTCCATGTACGACCAGCTTGTTTTAACCCGTAGATGGATTTCTTCAATCTCCAGCAGTATCCAGGTTGGATAGGAACACCCCCTGGAGGAAGCATGTACAGTTCTTCTTCAAGTTCTCCATTGAGATAAGCTGTGGATACGTCCATTTGATCAAGTTCTAGGTCGTACTTTGCTGCCAGGGCTAGAATAATTCAGATTGACTCTAAGTTTGCAACCAGAGCAAAAACCTCCTGGTAACTACCAAGGAGATGCCTGCTTTCCGCCATTTACCA
>NW_006763292.1:968699-1113708 GCF_000218685.1 Serpula lacrymans var. lacrymans S7.9 | reverse complement strand
GTTGTGGAGGGTGTCTTAGCTCTCCACGGAGGTATTGCCCTACTGCTCTCGGAACATCTTCATGCTGATATGGTTCCGTTGCTTGTGGAATATCTCCTTGGAGATGTGGTTCCATTTGCAATTCATTTGGATCTTGGATCCAAGGGTCAGGATCATCCTCCAATGATTTTTGGTCTGGATAGTGAGCATTCTCTGGAATGAGTCCCTCCCACTGATCTGTGCTAGTGTCTGTGTTTCAGGGAGCAGTGTCATCCTTTTGTACCTTTCCGGATTCATTGAATATGACATGCCGACTGGAAAACACAGTCCGTTTTTCAGTGTCTAGGAGTTTGTAGGCTTGCTTTCCATGTGTGTAGCCAATCATTATGGCTTTGCACCCCTTGGAGTAAAACTTCCCTTGCCTTTTGTCTTTCGGAATCAAGGCATATGTTTGGCATCCTAAAGGGCGAAACAAAGTTGGATCAACTCTCCTTTTAAACAGTATTTCATATGGGGTCTTTCCATGGAGTCCTGATGCTGGGCTGCATGCTGTGATATATGCAGCTGTTTGCATGGCATCTACCCAAAATGACTGGAATCATGGAGCATAGTGGTTGCTAATGTAGCCAATGTCTGATTCATGCGTTCTGCAATGCCATTTTGTTCCGGAGTATCTGCAGCTGTAGTTTCTTGGATGACACCATCTCGTCGGAGTTGATTTTTGAATGCATTGCCAGTATGTTCTCCTCCCCCATCGCTCCGGAGGAATTCTGTGTATAGTGGAGTGAAGTTTTCTTCTCCCAAATGAGTCCGGAAGAATGTTTGGACATCTTCTTTCCATTGCTTGTATCGTTCCAGTGCTTCACTTTTATGTTTTAGGAAAGATATCCATAGAAATTTGGAGAAATCATCTACAATGATAATCCAGTACCGAAAACCCTCCCTGGAAGTTGGTTTGATTGGTCCTCCAACATCTGTGTGCACAATTTGTATGGAGCACTTGGCTCGGTTTCCTCCAGTGGACTTGAAAGGTAATTTCTTCATCTTTCCTAAAGCACAAGGTTCACAAAACTCCGGGGTTCCGGTAAGGGTGTCTATGTCCTGGAGCTGTCTTTTTGTAACCATTCGTTGCAAGCGGTCCATTCCAATGTGTCCCATTCTCCTGTGCAATAAATTTACATCTACTGCTGCAAAAGCTGACTCCGGGTTGATTTCGGGTTTTGCTTGGATGTGATAAAGTCCTCGCTTGTGTAACGCAGTGAGGATAAGTTCCTCCTTTTTCCGAACTTCACAAGCATTTGACCCTGCTGGAAAAAGTGTTGATAACCCCGTTTTGGACAATTTGTGCACAGAGACAAGTGCTAACGTGAAGTTTGGCACAAGTAAGACATTTGACAGTGCAATATTGTAGTCCTTTTTGCCAACAGTTGCTTGTAGGATTACTGTTCCAATGCCAATAGCATTTACAGAGGATTCATCCCCAAAACTGATTGTCCTCGGAGGATGCAGAACATGGTATGTTCCTGGCTCAAACCAGGAGCGGTGAGGGACCATGTGGGATGTTGCTCCGGAGTCAATGATGATTGTTGTTTTGGTCTTATTGGGTTCCGACACAAGGTAAGCTTGAATGCGTTTAGCAAGGGGCTTGGAAATATGTACATGTTCCAATGCAATATGACTCTGTTCCTCCTTGGAGTCAGATCCAGATGATTGCTCCGCCATATTTGCCTTTTCCTTCTCTTTTCCTTTATCCTTGTGTCTTTCCTTTTTCTTCTTCCTTTGACCTTTTTTAACTGACTGAAGTGTTTGACACTCCGAGGTGTTGTGTGATTTGGCTTTGTGGAAGTTACACCATTTCTCCTCGGATTTGAGTGCTGATTCAGAACCTCCAGGGGCCTTCCCTGACTGTTGTGCAACTTCTGCAGTGATCCGGATCTCAACTGCATCAAAGGTAAGTTTATTTTCTTCAATCGTGTTGATTACCGATGACTAAAATATTTGCCATTCCGCAGTGCATGGGAGAGATTGGAGAAGAGTGAAGGCAATAAGTTTGGTATCAACTCCTAGTTTCATTCCAGAGAGGTGTGAATCAATTGTCTGGATTTTTGCAATGTGGTCCTGGATAGGTGATGTCCCATCCCAGGACATTTTGGTGAGTTGCTGGAATGAATAGAAGGCTGCCCAAGAGGCTATACAAACGACTGAGGTATTCCTATACTAAACCCCCTACTACTTATAGTTGGAGGTGCTACTTGCTACAGTATAATGACTCCTAGGAGTACAATTGTGCCCCTAGAAGAACAATGGTTACTCCATGGAGTGGTGGCTATGCTCCATGGAGAACAATGGCTGCTTCGGCAGAGACCGGGTTTATCCAGTTTTGTCACAGCTCACATTATATCTTCATATTTACATTATATACTCAGACCTTTTAGTCTTCTCATAACCTCACATGTGACAAACTAACTTTATAACTCTACAGTAATATAGTAATGCAAAACAACCATAAAAAGAGTTGGAGAAGGATACTAATAAAAGCCATGAAATACGCTAACACTTTGCAAAAGTAGCCAAAGAAGGAATGGTTGGCATGATATGGCGATTAAAAAGATAGTCCATTCGATGATGTCCCTCTACGGTGAAAAGGGGTGAAGTGATCTCCCACACAATAATAGGGGCGATGTGAGTTTGAAGTACACAACGGCAACGATACCCATTAAGCAAAGCGCACATTTTCCCCTGGACGGCCATGTGAAAGAAGGACAATAGCCTGTACAATTATTATGTCAATATTCTCGTGCATACCCAATCCATGAAGAGCACGCACGTATTTCCCACTAATTTTCCAGCCGGGCTCTTCTTTGTCTAGTTTTTCCGCTATTTCATCTCCAGTATCTCCCAGGCCAACGACGACGTCACTCTTGATTGTTCTCAGGCTGCACACTTTAGGTGCACCCGCCGCGCTTGCCATTGGGCCGATCGCGATCTCAAATGGTGTACTTGCGGGGGCAGCACAATCGTAAGTTAATTTGCGGTGATTCAAGTCGCCTTTAAAAATGACAAGATCTGAACGCGAGAGATGCAGGAAAAGATCTGGTGCTTCGCTGTGCAAATCCCAGAAGGTGTACCCAGTACACCAAAACGGGTGCTGTTCATATACCCACCTACCGTCATTTTCATATTGCTACATGGAATAAGGTTCAGCGATCAAAGCATTAACGAAGACAGGCACCTTCCAACGGGCCCCAAGGCTTCTTAATGACTCTCTCTCTGCTTCAGAAGTTTCTGGAAAGAGATGTCCGTACACTATCGTGTTGAGCAGCCATTCCCAGTCTTTCTTTGTTACATCCGAAACGAACCACGGATAACGCTTCCCATGAAATCTGATTTGTTTCGCTAGGCCACTTTGAATCAAAAAGTCCGCTTTCGAAATTGTGATCAGTCCCGGACAATGGTCGTCTGGGAGTAGCATCAAAAGATTTACACACCGTAAACACAGTCGCAGTACAACTCGAACCCAGCATTGTCGAGGACAAAATCGACCCTTCCACCAGTCTTTTCACGGAGGGTTTTCACAGTGTCCCAAAGTTTATTGAGGTGGTTTCCCAGAATATTTTTTTCTGTAGCAGCAAGGTGATCCCCGCCTGTCGATTGCAGCAACTTTATCTGCTCTTCCGTCATGTTGATCAGGAGCGAGAGATCGGTTGAATTTCCCCATAGGCACACTACATAGGAGAATGGTTATCATATTGAAGCGTCAAATTGAATAAAAAGATCAAGAACACACCTTGCGTGAGCTCCAGAAACATTAAACGCTCTGTTTCCGTTTTTTCTTCATCTGAAACATTTTTAGTTTGCTGAAAAGGCTCGGCAAAACGCATCGAAAGCTCAAATACAGCATCAGAAGAGCGCGAAAATGTGTCACACTACAGAAATTAGGTGAGAATATATGCTAATTTGTCACGAAGAAAAACGAACTTTTTGACGATAGAATACATCATAATCACTCCAGTACTTACTAACACTGAAGCACTCATGGAGTCGACGGTATTTGTATGCCTCCGCAAACAACCAAGGTGCATTCATAAAATCCTTCCCTAGCGAAGATATTAGTGTTTTATTTCCACCTGAACGTAAAGTGATCACCGACCCTGGAAATATTTCGCTATTTCCTTGTTCCACAGGGCAACGTCACCTTCGCCATCATCTATGATTGGCCTTAATTTCGCATTTCCACTAAGGTCAGACATGAGGTTATCCATGCGCTCGATACACTGCACGAGGTCAACAATCTTATCTTCCGCTGACTGCTCATTAAGAGTGCGTGAGGCGTCATCTATGGCCTTGCCTAGGATGGTCGGGAGGCGAACACCCATTGTGGCATGTGCAAACGAGTATTCGTGGTACCCGCGATAAGCGGGCCACGGAGGATTGTTGGGATCAACCTGTATAGTGAATTATATGCGAGTTGTTGTGGAAGGGAGCGAGTTACAATGAAAAAGAAACGTACCCTGGATGGTGTCCGCGGCCAAGGAACTTTTATATCCTTCTTACTTGGCAAATGGCCTAGGTGCAATGTGACACGAGATGGTGCACCGGACATGGCAGGAGCACCTTGGACGTGAGCTGTTGATAAGTCGCGGCCTGCATTGCCGTTGGGGTTTTCAGCTGGGGCAGCAGCCATTGAAGCTGATAACTTTTCATGATCAGCGACAGACGAGGGGAAATAGTCGGTTTGCATAGTGGATAAGAGGGAGGCCAGTGGACTGAAAGAATGCAGATGGGACAGACCTTTTATATATGGGGCTCTTTCCTTTCGGAGAGGCTGTCGCGATGAGTCAGGAGTGGGTTCTAAAAACGAGGGTGGGTGAGTAACGCGCTTTATATATTGAACGAAACACGCCTTCATTTTGAACGTCCGTGATATCCAAAAAGGTAATGAATATACTGGATGGTATCGTGACGTCACTTCTATTACGTCAATACCTCACAATAGGGGTAGTCTATCATGTAGGAATAGCCGGAAGTCCATTGTTCACTCGCACTCAGTTGAGCCTAATATGTAAAAAAAAAGCTCCTGCCAAGTGGAACATCATCACGACACATGTGGCTTGCACCGGACTCTGTTCAAGTTACTGCAAAGGATTGCTCAGTCACTGTCAATCCAGACCTGGTAAAACAACTATGAGACAACCTTGGTGGTCAGGATTACCGAGAAAAAGCATTCTGTTTTGTTGATGCTGAGTTTACAGCAATGGCGGATAATGTGCTAGCTGAGCTAAAGTACCCACAGATTACACTTTCAAGTGCTTGGGATATTTTTGTCGCTGTGGTAGATATACCTTCATCACAGTAGATGTTGTTCCTTATGCTCCATGGAGAACAATGGCTGCTAGCAGAGGCTGGGTTTATCCAGTTTTGTCACTCCCACTCGAGTGCAGCCATAGTCTCATAGCTTTAAGAAATTCCCAGTGTTTTTCATGAGTGAGGGGTTTAGTGAGAATGTCTGCAACCATATCTCCTGTAGGAACATATCTGATCACTGCCTCTCCCTTTGATACTAAGTCATCTTGGATAAAATGATATCTCCGTTGAATGTGTTTTGTGCGAGCACAGAACTGTGGATCTCGTGTAAGAATGATAGCTGCTTGATTGTCACAGTGCAGTGTTGTAGGTCCATTTTGAGCATGTCCAATTTTCTTCAAAAAATGTCCGAAGCCATGCAAGGTGTTGTCCAGCATTGCTCAATCTGGAGACATCTGTGCCATCATATTGTAGTTCCATGTCCCTGGTTGCTTTCAGATATCGGAGGACACATTTTGCAGCTCCAAGGAGCCATCACTGGGAAGCTGAGCTATGTCTGCTTAGTATTCCAACAACGTAGGCAATGTCTGGGCAGGTTCCGAGCATGGCATATATGAGGGAGCCTACAATTGAGAGGTATGACACTTGACGCCCAATATTTTCCCCTAGAGCATTTGCGAGATGTTTTGATCCATAGACCATTGGTGTTCATACTGGTTTGGAGTTTTTTCATACTAGTACGCTCCAGGACTGTGTCAATATTTTGGTGTTGTAATAGGGAGATTATTTTGTTTGAACAATCACATCAGATTTCTATTCTGAGAATGTATTTTGCTTCTCCAAGATTCCACATTGTGAATATGGATTCAAGTGTGGCTTTTATAATATCCATGAATTTTCGGGATGAAGCTCCTAGGAGGAGGTCATCTACATAGGCAACAACAAAGCATATTTGTGTGTTGTTCCAGAATACATAGAGACTATTACAACCAAGAGTTTGTATACTCTGGCACACAACTTCAGACAAAGCTATAAAGAAGTGAGGTGAGTGATTACCCTTTGGATAGGACCAAGTTTGTGATGGGTAAACAACAGGAGGACTTGCTGAGAAGTCTTCTTGATCTATTGGGGTATATATACTACTACAGGTTTGTTTGTACATGTATGCTATACAGTTGATAGAAGCAGTGGCTGATGATGTCATAGGGCACAGCCTGTGTGACCAGCTCCATTTGTGTGAGAGACTTGTAGCTAAGAATAAAGAAAAGCAGTGTAGCGTGAGAAAGTGGAGTTTAAACAAAAGGAAGTGCTGTCTGGCACAGTGTGTGAAAACTACAGAAGAAAGTTAAAGAGGAGAATGAAAGTTAAAGGTCCAAAAATTGTGTATCGTAACAGAGACATGTTTCTGCATGTAGTCTTGTGAAACTGAGCTCCTGGAGCTTGCAATCAAAGGTTTTTTTACATGTACGACCACCTTGTTTTAATCCATAAATGGATCTATTGGTCCTCCAGCAGTATACAAGTTGGATAGAAACACCCCCTGGAGGAAGCATGTACAGTTTTTCTTCAAGTTCACCATTGAGATAAGCTGTGGATATATCCATTTGATCAAGTTCTAGGTCATACTTTGCTGCCAGGGGCTAGAATAATTTGGATTGACTCTAAGTTTGCAATTGGAGCAAAAACCTTCTGGTAATCAATTCTCTCCCTTTGAGTAAAACCTTGTGCAACAATCCAGACTTTGCATCTCTCAATGTTTCTGTTTTGATCAAACTTGATCTGGAACACAGGATTTGATGTGATAGGTTTTACTCTTTTTGGAAGTGGGACAGTGTCATATACTGCATTTGTATTGAGATTTAGGAGTTTCTCCTCCAAGGCAGACTTCCATAATTCTCCATCTGGGCGTGACAAGGCTTCCTTTAGTGTCCTTGGAAGGTCTGTGTTAGATGGACCAGTGCTTGCTATTCCAGCAAAGCATGTTTCCTCTGTGTCCAATGTTTCTTCGGAAAACTCAGGAGTAAGTAGGTTTCTCCATGGAGTTGTTGTTCTGCTCTTTCTGAGACTGTTCCTTATTTAGAGTCCTTTGATTTTGCCTGCAGGACAAGTCTGGCAACTGCTTCTGTATACTCCTATGACTTCAGCAGGCATGACTGCTCTTTGAGGAATTTGTGCAGGAACTCCGGGGAATAGACACATTTGTGTGTGAGTTGTCCCACTCACTCCTGAAGGTGTTTGATGCCTCCTCGGAGGTGCTGTATGCCTTCCAGGAACTGATCCAATGGACAGGCTGCCTAGCTGTTTTCAGACTTCCTCCACATCAGCTGGCTGTATGATGAGGAGCTGTCCTCCCACTGACTGTGACTCTACTTTGGGTTTCTGTTCTGAAGATGGCCAGTATTTGGGTCTTGGTTTTAGAGACTGTTATTGAGGGTGTCTAAGCTGCTCAGGTGCTCTTACTGCTCTCGGAACATCTCCATAGAGGTATTTCCCCACTGCCCTTGGAATGATTCCTTGCAGATATGGTTCTATTGTTTGTGGAATATCTCCTCAGAGGTGTGGTTCCATTTGCAATTCATTGGGATCTGGGATCCAAGGGTCAGGGTCATCCTCCTCCATTGTTTTGGTCCAGATAGTGAGTGTTCTCTGGAATGAGTCCCTCCCACTAATCTGCGCTAGGGTCTGTGTTTCAGGAGTTTGTAAGCTGACTTTCCATGTGTATAGCCAATCATTGTGGCTTTTTTCCCCTTGGAGTAGAACTTCCCTTGCTGTTTGTCTTTTGGAATCAAGGCATATTCTTGGCATCCGAAAGGGCAAAATAAAGTTGGATCAACCCTCCTTTTAAACAGTAATCCATATGGGGTCTTTCCATGGAGTCCTGATGCTGGGCTGCATGCTGTGGTATATGCAGCCGTTTGCATGGCATCTACCCAGAAGGACTTTGGGAGCTTGGAATCATGGAGCATAGTGGTGACTAATATAACCAATATCTGACTCATGCATTCTGCACTGCCATTTTGTTCTAGGGTATCTGCAGCTGTGGTTTCTTGGAGGGCACCATCTTCTTGGAGTTGTTTTTTGAATGCATAATCAGTGAATTCTCCTCCCCTATCGCTCCAGAGGAATTCTGTGTACAGTGGAGTGAAGTTTTTTTTTCCCAAATGAGTTCGGAAAAATGTTTGGACATCTTTTTCCCATTGCTTGTATTGTTCCAGTACTTCACTTTTGTGTTTCAGAAAATATATCCATGAAAACTTGGAAAAATTATCTACAATGATAATCCAGTATCAGAAAGCCTCCCTATAAGGGTTTCTATGTTCTGGAGCTGTCTTTTTGTAACCATTTGTTGTAAGCAATTCATTCCAATGTGTCCCATTCTCCTGTGCAATAAATTTATGTCCACTGCTGCAAAAGCTGACTCCAGGTTGATTTTGGGTTTTGCTTGGATGTGATACAGTCCTCACTTGTATAAGGCAGTGAGGATGAGTTCTTTCTTTTTCCAAACTTCACAAGCATTGGAACCTGCTGGAAAATGTCTTGATAACCCCGTTTTAGACAATTTGTGGACAGAAACAGGTGCTAAAGTGAAGTTTGGCACAAGTAAAACATTTGACAATGCAATTTTGTAGTCTTTTTTGGCAACAGTCACTTGTAGGATCACTATTCCAATTCCAATAGCATTTACAGAGGATTCATCCCCAAAAACTGATGTTCCTTGGAGGGTTCACAACATGGTATATTCCTTGCTTAAAATAGGAGCAGTGAGGGACCATGTGGGATGTTGCTCCAGAGTCAATGATGATTGTTGTTTTGGTCTTATCAGATTCTGATACAAGGTAAGCTTAAATCTGTTTAGCAAGGGGCTTGGAAATATATACATGTTGTAATATAATATGACTCTGTTTCTCCTTGGAGTTAGATCTAGATGATTGCTCCACTGTATTTGCCTTTTCCTTCTCTTGTTGAAAATTATTTCCTGTGTAGCTTTTGTGTTACCAGGGCTTTTAACCTACATCAGGAAATCAATGAAAATTTTTCTAATGGTTTACCTTGTATTATAAGAGACAACATGTCAAACTACTCTCACTGGGGGCATCTGCTCATGTTGTGTCACCAAATATTGAAAAAAAACATTGAAAAAAATGAGACTTTGTTTTTTACCATGTTTTTTGGATCTACATTGTGATAGATAATTTTAATGTATTATCAAGAAGTAGCTGCAAAATATTATTTGCATCATCTCCTACACAATATGGAAAAAGTATCCAACATGTTTATTTGGTTTTTCTAATATGTTTTTTCAAGACACAATTTATTGGTTATTAAAATGTTTTGCTGCAACACTTGGAAAAAATATATTAGACATTTTTTGGGGATATATTCCTTATAAATTTCCCAATGGGTTTCCTCAAGATATCACATATATTCAACATGTGTCTTATAATATTTTTTAGGATGTCTACCTTCACTATAATAGAATATATTCCAGCAAAATATAGAAATATTATATAAAATGTTTGTTGCTGGTTATTTATTAGCTATGTTATATCTGAGAAAGCATTAGAAATATATCCAAATAACATATATTTAATTTTTTATAATGACTTTCTGCAAAGTATTAAGAAATAGATTCAGTATATTTTTTCTATGGTTTTGGGACATATATTTTGAAAAATATTTTGAATGATTTTTCAAGAACAAATAACACTATGTTGTTTGCATTATTTTTTATATTATACAGAAGAGGCCAATAAAATGTTTTTCAGATGTTTTTAGTATATTACAATAGAAAGAATGGGAGAAACAGGAGGAATGGAAAGAATGGAAAGAATATGCCAGAACTGTGACATTTGGAGTTGTTGGAGGATAGATGCCTAGCTTGTGCACTAGACTCTTCTGTGGACCTTGGTCCCTCACTCAATGATGAAGTGAATGGGGGAAAAATTGAGGATACAACAGGAATAAAGTAAAGGCCCTTTGGAGAAGGGCCAGAATAACTTTAAGAAGAGACTTGGTAAAAAAAAGTAGGGAAATTAGTTGATATTTGAACTGCAGGAATAGATTACAGGAGTCACAACTTATATACCATTGAAGGCAATGGAGTTTGTAAGGAGTAAATCATAATGTAGGTACAGAGGTGCAGACAATTGTCTACCAAAGAGAAATTGTATGTGAGAGGAGTGTATTAATAGGTCTAAACTACAGAGTCTATGAGGAATATAAGAATGTGCGGAGAAAACATATGGCAGACAAAAAGTCCAAAGCAGCAGAGCACAAGGGATATAAATGTGGGAGGCCTGAAGGTTTTGGAATATTGTATGGAAGTGGGGTATGAGGACGTGCTGAATGGCAGAGTACGAGGAATGTTAATCCAGGAGATTTAGAAACTCTGGTTATTTGGGAGGCTTGGGTTTTCTGGCCTGCAGCACAGATATGATAGAATAGAAAGAACAGAATGAATAGACAGAATAGGAAAGATAGAAAAAATAGAAAAAATAGAAATGATAGGCATCGTGAGTAAATCAAATGTGAACTGATGGTTCACCTGTATATTTTTGAGAAAATTGTTGAGACTCTAAATAAGCCTGGTTACCAATTTTACTGTCAACCCTTATTCTTTCAAGGCAAATAGCATTCCTTTTGCCTTGTCTTTTTTCTAATTGTTTTTGTTCTTTTCTTTTTTAGGTTTTTAGCAGTTCCTTGTGATATGGCTGAACTTGCCACAATTGTAGCAAGTAAGTTCCTTCTTTATTTTGATTTTAGCCTTGGCTGTCAGAGCTGATTCTCTGTTTTGTGTCTTTTCAGCATTTTCTATAATCTTTCGATGGCCTATCTTGTCAGTAAAGTGGCTAATTACAGTAAGAAGATTAGTGGGGGGAGTCATGCAAGATGGAGAAGACCAATAGGGAGAACCTGACAAATTATGACATTTTTTTATAGTATGAGAAAACATGCATTGGCCAGGGCTTGAACCTGGGACTCCAGCTTTCATGATCTGGTGCTTTACCAACTAAGCTACCAAGGCGTACTTGGAAAGCATAGCATACTGATTGGTTGCATGCCCAGAAGGTCTAGAATCACTGTACACGGGTGCGGATTGTTCAATTGAGAACTTCTGGGAAGTGTCTAGCCACTTGCTGAGAGCTAACAGGGACAGAACTAGAGTCCAGTATGAGTAACTATATTATCAGAGAGTACAGAATGTGTACAGTACCTAGAGTCCAGTATGAGTAACTAAAAAATAGGAATACTGGATTCTGCAATACTAGTCCAAAGTTTTGTAAACAAAGGTAAACAAATCAGCCACAAAGGCGAAATTATAGAATGCTCAGTGAATACTGAACAATACAGCAAAAAGAATAAAGAGGAAAGTGATTTAGAAAGAAGGGAAAATCGATAGCACAACTAGGTGCAGAATCACCAAAACTAACACGGATCTCATTGTGTGTTGTGATAGAATCATGCAAAATGGGAAAGGGTAATGCAAGATGGGGAAAACTAATGGGGGGAGCCATTCAAGATAGGGAAGGCTATTGGGGAGAACCACAAAGGAGGGAAAAGACCAGTAGGGAGAGCTATACAAGATAGAGAAGTCCTAGAATGGGGCAAACCAATGGGGAGAACCATATAGGTGTTAGAATATACTCTGACATACCAATACTCAATAGGATAATACCTCTGATTTGTAAGCCAGCCCAGTATGCAGCAGCTATTCTGTGTAAGTTGTTTGTGGTTGCATGTCATGTTTAAGATCCTACATTGTATAACCTTAGCCATATAGCTCAATTGGTAGAGCAGCTGGCATGTATCCAGAATGTTCCAGGTTCAATCCCTGGTCTGGTCATTATCCAATTTTATCAATAGGATGGGGAAAACCAGTGGGAAGAACTGTACAAAACGGGGAAGACTAGGGAAAGCCACACAGGATAGGAAAGATCTAGCATGGAGCAAACCAATGGGGAGAATTGCATAGGATGGGGAAAAACAATAGAGAGAACTATACAGGATAGGGAAGCCATTAAGGGGAACTACAAAGAGGGGTAAAAACTTGTGAGGTTGACTATACAGCAATAAATGAAGAGAACTATACAGAATGGGGAAGATCACTGGGGGGAACCAAAGAGAAGGGGGAAAACTAATAGGGAAAACTATACAGAATGGGGAAGACCAGTAGGGAGAGCCATACCATACAGAGAAGACTAGTGGGGAGAACCATATAGGATAGGGAAGGCCATTACGGGGAACCATAAAGGAGGGAGAAACACAATGGTGTTTACCATGCAGGATAAGAAAGACTGGTGGGGGGAGCTATGCAAAGTAGGGAAGACCAGTAGGAAGAACCATGCAGAATTTAGAAGGCCAATATGTGGGCAAGTTCTGAGCATGGTCTATATAAGGAAGCATATAAGTGGTAGATATAATATTTAATGTTCTTCAATTTGCATCTCATGTTAAGCAGCATCTTCCTCTAGAACTTTTCTAAGAAATAACAAACTATGAGCTATTAAAGTCTATATTTGTGTGCAATTTTTCATTCCAGTGTATTCTAGAACTATATCAATGTACTGATATTGCAGGAGAGAAATACTTTTGTTTGAACAATCATATCAAATTTCTATTCTAAAGATGTACTTTGTTTTCTTTTGTCTTACATTCTAAATATGCATTCAAGTAGAGTAATACTCAATGTATTTAGTTAACTAGTCAAAAAAGGTTTACAAAAAAGTTTGACATTTATAGTATCTATAAACTTTTGGGTTGAAGCTACTAGGAGAAGGTTATCTATGGTGATGAGAGCACTGATCGTACTGATGAAGGAATAATAAAAGTGAGAGGGAGGATAGATAATGTTCAGCCAACACTCATCTTTCTATTGAATGATATTGATTCAACAATAGTTAATCTAAAAACTCTCTTGTCAGAGCAACAAGAGAATTTAAGCCTTAAAAAATGTATATTAAACCCTATCATACTAAGATACTATAAACAATCCCTGTCAACGATGAAAGACCATAAAGATGGATGGTAGCATAACTTTAGAGTCAAATGTGATCTAAGAGTGAAGCAGATTGTAAAACTGTTTGGGTTACCAAAACACTTCAAGTCACAAAAAAACAAGTCTATCTCCCTTCGGACTGTTTGTCATCACCTCAGAAAAGCTGGCATGAAGGCTGTGGTGAAGAAAAAGTGTCCTCTCCTCTCTAAGCGTCACAAGACTGCTAGGATGGACTTTGCTTTGAGTCACCAGGGCTGGACTGTTGAGGATTAGAAGTGGGTTATATAGTCAGAAGAGGCCAAAATTAATTGCATTGGGTTAAATAGGAAGAGATGAGCATAGAAAAAGGCAGGAGAAGGGTTGAGTGATAGACTAGTGCAAAAGACAGTTAAGTTTGGAGGAGGATTTTTGATGATATGGGGGTGTATGACTTGGGAAGGGGTTGGAATGGCTTGCAAAATTGATGGTAGGATGGATGCTGAACTCTACACACAGATTTTAGAGGACAAGTTGCAACAAACTTTCCAATATTATGGGTTATCCCCTGATGATATTATCTTTCAACAGGATAATGACCCCAAGCATACTAGCAGAAGGGCTAAGCAGTAGTTTGTTGATCATAGATATGAGATTATGGTATGGCTAGCTTAGTCTCCACACTTTAACCCCATAGAATATCTATGGTTCTTACTCAAAGAAGGCTGGCTAAGCATCCAGAGCCCCCTTCAGGTATAGTGGAGTTTTTGGAAAGAGTGCAGACAGAGTGGGAGAAGATTGGGGTGGAGGAGTGTCAGGTATTGATCAAAAGTATGCCTAGGAGGATTTAGGAGGTCATCAAGGCCAAAAGAGGATACACTTCATACTGATTTCTGATACCCTTACTATAAGCGACAAAACTGTCCCAATAAGTATAGCGGATCAATGTGTGAATATTGACTGATATAACAAGAATTACTTCAGCAATGTATATACAGTAAGAAGGCCCTCAATTAGGGCTATCTAATAATATGTGGGTTTAGGGGTCTAGCATCGATAGTGCACAAGTTATTCACTCAACAATTAAAACATTGCTAATATTGAGACAGTTTTGTTGCTCAGTGTATCCACTCTGATTCTCCTGCACCAGACTTCTAGTCCGCCATACATTTTCTCCACATATTCTAATATTCTAGTGAAGGGAAATTGTATGTGAGGGGAGTGTACTATAAGGTTTAAACTACAGGATCCATGAGGATATTATGTACCTACATTACAAATTACTCCTTATGAACTCTAATCCCTCTGATAGTATATAAGCTGTAGTTCCTGTACTCCGTTCCTGCAGTTCAAATATCAACTAGTTCCCCCCACCTTTATCCAAAGTCTTCTTTTAAGTTTTCCAGTCCTTCTACGAAGGACCTTTACTCCTCTCCACCTTTCATCCTTTAATCTCACCTATTCACTCTGTCAAGTTAGGGACCAAGGTCCGCAAAAGGGCCTAGCGCATGAGCTAAATCAGCTCCCAATCTTGTACTCCGTTCTGCTCCCCACCCCATTTTTATACTCCAAACTCCAATCACTCTAAAGGTCATGGTTTTGACAGTATATTTGAACTGACACTTCCCAGACACTCTATATTTCTCCCATGGTCAAACACGTATGTAATACCTCATAGGGCAACACTGAATTTCACAGTTTTTCTACTTGTCGACCTCTAGAGGCGCAATCCATCTATCTTCATGACCTCCCAATGTCCGACTTACCCCATACCCCCAGGGGTTCCCCAATCCCTCCCAACTCTCCTTGTGCCCTGACCCCAGCTCCAGACTCTCTGATGCTCACTCCTGCTGAGCTACCTTGCAATGAGCTGGAGAATTAGGATACCAACAATCTCACTCTGGCCCAGGCAATTACCTTGTTTGTCAAATCCTTCAGACACAACTCCCACTGTGGTTCTGCACATACTAAGATTGGAGAGCCAGACACTCTCAATGGCTCTGATCCCAGGAACCTTCACTCCTTCATTGTGCAGTGTCAACTGAACTTTAACAACTGTCCAGGCACATTCCATACTGACCGGGCAAAAATCAACTATATTATTTCCTTCCTTAAGGGAATGATGTTGGATTGGTTTGAACCTGATATCCTGACCCAGACAATCTTGCCACTATTCCCATCTGGATGGACAATTACTCTGAGTTCCTCTCTGAACTCTGCTCCAACTTTGGGCTTCACAATCCCACCAAAGATGTGGAGTCCCAGATTGAACACCTCCAGATGCATGAAAACCAATGTCTGAACAAGTACATGGTTAAATTCAACTGTCTTGCATCCCAAATCCGGGGGTGGGATGAAGGCACACTCTGTCATCAGTTCTACAAGGGATTCCCTTCAAGGATTAAGGACAATATCTCCTGCATCAGAAAACTGGACACCCTTGTGGAGTTACAAATCCTCACTCAAGCCATTAACTCTCATTATTGGGAACAATGCAGTGGATTCAGTAGGGAAACTACTACCCAGCCCGAGTCCTCATCTAACACCAATACCACATCCTCCTCCTCCAAGTAGTCCTCCTTGACTTCCGCAAAACCTACACCCCACAGAAACTCCTCTTTCTATTCCTACTCCCATCACTTGCCTGCTCCAAAAACTCTAAATTTGACCAATAACCTGGGCAAGGAAGGTAAACTCACTCTGGAAGAATACAAACACTGTTTTAACAACAATTTTTGTCTGTTCTGCGGACAAGCCGGTCACAATGCAAAGTTGTGTCCTAAATCCTCCTCCAGCACTGCAAAAGCTTATGCCACTGCAGCAATTATATATGTCACCTCATTGGATTTATCCTGCTCTGCAGTTCTGGGATATAATTAGCTCACCTGCTACAATCCATCAATTAACAGGGTACTAAACACTATCTCATTCTGTACTCCGGAGACTTTGAATGCCCAACCAACATCAACTCTGATCTCTTACCTCATGGCTACATATCCCTTGTAAACGCAGTCCCCTTCCACCAAGCTTGTAAACCTGAAGGATCCACCCAATTCACTATGCAATTATCCTGGGCCTCCTCTGTTGCCCTGGAAGTTGTGGATCTTATCACAACACAATGGGATCCACACCCGTGTACAGTGATTCTGGACCTTCTGGGCATGCAACCAATCAGTATGCTTTTCAAATACGCCTTGGTAGCTTATTTGGTAAAGCACCAGACCATGAAAGCTGGAGTCCCAGGTTCAAGCCCTGGCCAATGCATGTTTTCTCATACTATAAACAAATGTCATAATTTGTCAGATCTATCCTCAGTCCCCTCTGAATATCATTTGGTATAGTCCTATACCTCACCCCCACATGGTACTCCAGATATCTGCTCTGATTTTGCTGCACCAGATTTCTAGTCTGCCATACATTTTCACCACATATTCTCATACTTTATCAGGAAAACATAATGTGGCTATAAATGCAAAGAAATACAAAAAATATGCTATTATAGCAAAAATATCACTCAGATCTGTTCAGATCTGTAAATGCAAATCTTACAAAGTCCCTTGCTATAGTGCACCAGATGCAAAAATGTGCAGGCTTATAGCATATAGGAATTGCCTATAGCATAAAAAGTCAAATATATCAAAGTCACCCCAGCTGTATAAGGCCTTGCAATGAATTGATATAAATGACTCTAATTCCTCTAAATACCATTCAAAGCTAACTAGATCAATCCAGAGCATTTCACTTCCACTCATTTTCAAAATGTAAAAACAGTTAAAACTTCAATGAATTATAAAAGCGCAATATATAAATGACAGCTACAAGTATATGAGATTACTGCTTAAAAGACATAGCTGCCTCCTCTAAATCATTGAAGTCAAATATGGGATAAGAGGATTCAGATAAAGCCAAAGTACTGGGACCGCCCCTATAAAATATAAGAAAAAGAAAATTAAAAAATTAGAGTGAACAATTTACCATACAAACTCTTCAATATCACCAAACACACTTGCCAGATGTGTTGGGGAACACTCCCTGAACTCTTGAATTAGATTCAAATGCTCCCATCTATGAATTAAATAAGGCAAATATATAAAATAACCAGAAAACAAATTGTACATACCTTGGAGCAAATGAATTCTCAGAGAATTCTACCAATTTATTGTTGATAGTGCCAAGTAAAGCACATTCAACCTAAATATACAATTAAATTTACAAATAAAAGAGTAAGAAAAACCTTACAGAGCATGCTACCAGGGCAAGTGCAGGGGCATTAGTTGATTTTCTTACCATATTTCACCTTTAGGTCCCCACCACTGACTTTGAAAGAGCATTTTGAAGATGTTGTTTTTCCATGGTTGCATAATGTCAGATGTTTTATCCTATACAATAAATCAGATTGTATATATTTTTATGAGGACAAAAAAATACCTTGAAGTTTATACTTGCATTGATTAACGCACCAGAGTTGATCATCCATGGAATAAAATCTCCCAGCTCCTCTCTATTGTGGAACTGTTTGATTTGATATGTAGGAGGAACTTGAATGGAATTAATATATGTTTGCTATAATAAGTTGTACTCACACATTCCAATACTTGAGCTTTCAAGTCTTGGTCATCCTATAAAATCTTCATTTTGTTGGCCAAGGAGGTAGTAGATTTGTTTTTACTGGTAGCTTTAACTAATAAGTCCCAGCAGATAGATGAATGATTGAGAGGGTTTGGAAAGGCCATTTTGAGTGATGGTGTATGTCCTCATAGCTTTGTGACCAAGACTAGCAATATATCTCAAAGTTGAGCAAGCTATAGAACTTAGCTTAGTCTTGGAGGATGATGGTTTGATGGAGAGACGTAAAATGCTAGGACTAGAACTATGTGAAGTTGATCCTGAGCTGGAAGTAATTGTTGTTGAACTTTAAACAACCTTATAAAAATGTAGTATAGGTAAGCCTTAAAACAAAGGAGAAGGAACACTTACTATGTTATTATCCAAAGACTGAGAGTTGGCTCCACCATGATTGCTATCTTGATCCAGAGGCTTCATTGTCTTCTCCAGTGTTTGAATGAGAGTGAATAGGCTGAGGATGGTCATCAGAAATGTCACCTAGGATATTATTGTCTTCATCCTGTTCTTGATTTTTCTACTGGTCACTAAAGGGGGCAATACTTGTCACAATTGAACCGAGCCTTAAGGGATCATGGCTATATTGCCCCAAATGTAGCATTCAGAGGCAGTAGGATCACTGCATGAAGTATTGTCCATAAATAGATGCAAATGAATGGTTGCACATGCACAAGATACCACACTTTTGTCAAATATACTATATACTAGCAGCAGAAAATGCATTAGATTCAGTAGCAGGAACATGGTGGTGGCCACAATATTGAAAGTTAGCTAATGCATCTAATGTAACAAAAAAGTTTGTACACTCTGGTGCACAATGAGAACAAGCAGAGAAGGGTGAGTGAAGGAAAGGATAATCTCCCTTAGGGTAGGACCGAGTTTGTTGTGGGTAAACAACAGGAGGACTCACTGAGGAGTCTTCTTGATCTATTAGGGTATATATACTACTACAGGGTATTTGTACATATTGTACTATACAGTTACTAAGGATGGTGGCTGATAATATCATAGTGTGCAGCCCTTGTAACCAGCTCCATCATGTGAGAGAGTTTGTATCTAAAAATAAGAGGAAGCAGTGCAGCAAGAGAAAGTGAAGATACAAGTGGTGATTGAAAGTAAAGAAAAGTGCCACATGGCACAAGTGTCCACAAGAGAAAGAAAGTTGAAGTGGAGACTGAAAGTTGGAAGTCCAAAAATTGTATATTGTAACATTTAATGGCTGCTTCTTCTTCTCAATCAACCAGTGCCAACAACTCCTACAAATGTTGAGATCACTGGGTAACCAAGGTGTGTGGAGGCCTTTGATGTGCAAGATTGCCTTGTCGTATAAGGCATAGTCATAATTGTCCGGCAAAACATGATAGGGGAGGAATAAGTTAGTCAACAGTGAAAAGTCAATTTTGGAGGCATAGACAATATGAATATGAATTGGGGCAAACCTACAAGCACAAATGGCTCAAGTCTTCCTTGTAAAAGCATCAAAGGTGTAGTGGCTTTGCCACACATGGATAATGTCAGACTTCTGTTGTTGAGTAGCAACCCAAGGAAAATGTTTGCATTCAGGAAGATTTAGTGCTTGCTGCAGTGCATATGAGTGTCTTTGCTATTTGGATTCTCTGAGCAATGCATGGAGCTGGTTTTGTAATGCTTTATCCATTGAGATGGGGGGCAGGTTATTTTGGGGATGAGTATGAGGTTGTAGCAACACTTTAAATGATAAAATCAAGCTGTCAAAACAAATCTGTGAACAAGAATAATTTCAAAGTAAAGCAAGAAGCACAAGTCTTATGGCACAATGGAAAGAGGAAACATTATAAATGGCAGCCATGGACCTCAATTGCGAACAAATAAGATAGGAGAAATTATCCAGTAATTAACACAGTGAAAAGACCTGTACAAGTAACATCTGTCCAATAGGATAGCAAGAATGTGGAGGAAGGTCCTGCCCATCAAAGACAGAAGAAGAGTAAACCACTGTCTCAGATGAGCATTTGTTATTTCTACCTCAACAGCTTGTTCAGATTCACATATAGTGTTGCCACAGTCTTGGCTAAAACTAGTTGTGTAACCACACTGAATTATTATGTCATGTGACTGGATTGAGCTGTGACTGGTATGAATCATGTGGCTATAGGTGATTATCACATGATATTACCTGGCTTGCAGGCCTAGACATAACAAGTTGGGAGTGGGCAAGCCTTTAGAAGCATAAAGTTTGTAATTATTTTATATATTGCCCACATTATAAAGCTCAGATATGACAAAACCGGATAAACCCGGTCTCTGCCGAAGCAGCCATTGTTCTCCATAGAGCATAGCCACCACTTCATGGAGTAACCATTGTTCTCCTAGGAGTCATTATACTGTAGCGAGTAGCACCTCCGACTAGAAGTAGTAGGGGGTTTAGTATAGGAATACCTCAGTCGTTTCTATAGCCTCTCGGGCAGCGGCTGAGGTATGTTACATTACATTTATTAGAGATCACCTTAAACTAACATCTATTGTAGTTTCACATAGGTACATAATAAAGTCATTTCTATAGCCTCTCAGGCAGCGGCTGAGTTACACTTAGTTTTATTAGGTTATGAGCCCTAGTGCGCAAAAGCTACACAGGAAATAATTCTTATTTGAAACGGCAACCTCGGAACCATGACCACAGCACGTGATACATCCGCATGTCCAGTTCTCACTGGACCCAACAATTTTCAGATATGGAAACTCCGGATCATCTCAAAGCTACGTCGGGAAAAAGTTCTCCGGGTTGTTACTGGAGAGGAGCTTAAGCCCTCACCAGGAAAACCTACCTCCTCGGAGGATCCTGAGATCACCTGGATACTTAAGGATGAGAAGGCACATGGAATCATCCAGGACCACATCTTTGATGCCCTCCTAATGAGGACTGGAGACCTCACCAGCTCCAAGGAGTTATTTGATAAACTTGTCTCACTCCATCAAACGTCCAACATTGCCTCGGCCTTCTATTCATTCAAGCAACTCACCAAAATGTCCTGGGATGGGACATCACCTATCCAGGACCACATTGCAAAAATCCAGACAATTGATTCACACCTCTCTGGAATGAAACTAGGAGTTGATACCAAACTTATTGCCTTCACTCTTCTCCAATCTCTCCCATGCACTGCGGAATGGCAAATATTTTAGTCATCGGTAATCAACACGATTGAAGAAAATAAACTTACCTTTGATGCAGTTGAGATCCGGATCACTGCAGAAGTTGCACAACAGTCAGGGAAGGCCCCTGGAGGTTCTGAATCAGCACTCAAATCCGAGGAGAAATGGTGTAACTTCCACAAAGCCAAATCACACAACACCTCGGAGTGTCAAACACTTCAGTCAGTTAAAAAAGGTCAAAGGAAGAAGAAAAAGGAAAGACACAAGGATAAAGGAAAAGAGAAGGAAAAGGCAAATATGGCGGAGCAATCATCTGGATCTGACTCCAAGGAGGAACAGAGTCATATTGCATTGGAACATGTACATATTTCCAAGCCCCTTGCTAAACGCATTCAAGCTTACCTTGTGTCGGAACCCAATAAGACCAAAACAACAATCATCATTGACTCCGGAGCAACATCCCACATGGTCCCTCACCGCTCCTGGTTTGAGCCAGGAACATACCATGTTCTGCATCCTCCGAGGACAATCAGTTTTGGGGATGAATCCTCTGTAAATGCTATTGGCATTGGAACAGTAATCCTACAAGCAACTGTTGGCAAAAAGGACTACAATATTGCACTGTCAAATGTCTTACTTGTGCCAAACTTCACGTTAGCACTTGTCTCTGTGCACAAATTGTCCAAAACGGGGTTATCAACACTTTTTCCAGCAGGGTCAAATGCTTGTGAAGTTCGGAAAAAGGAGGAACTTATCCTCACTGCGTTACACAAGCGAGGACTTTATCACATCCAAGCAAAACCCGAAATCAACCCGGAGTCAGCTTTTGCAGCAGTAGATGTAAATTTATTGCACAGGAGAATGGGACACATTGGAATGGACCGCTTGCAACGAATGGTTACAAAAAGACAGCTCCAGGACATAGACACCCTTACCGGAACCCCGGAGTTTTGTGAACCTTGTGCTTTAGGAAAGATGAAGAAATTACCTTTCAAGTCCACTGGAGGAAACCGAGCCAAGTGCTCCATACAAATTGTGCACACAGATGTTGGAGGACCAATCAAACCAACTTCCAGGGAGGGTTTTCGGTACTGGATTATCATTGTAGATGATTTCTCCAAATTTCTATGGATATCTTTCCTAAAACATAAAAGTGAAGCACTGGAACGATACAAGCAATGGAAAGAAGATGTCCAAACATTCTTCCGGACTCATTTGGGAGAAGAAAACTTCACTCCACTATACACAGAATTCCTCCGGAGCGATGGGGGAGGAGAACATACTGGCAATGCATTCAAAAATCAACTCCGACGAGATGGTGTCATCCAAGAAACTACAGCTGCAGATACTCCGGAACAAAATGGCATTGCAGAACGCATGAATCAGACATTGGCTACATTAGCAACCACTATGCTCCATGATTCCAGTCATTTTGGGTAGATGCCATGCAAACAGCTGCATATATCACAGCATGCAGCCCAGCATCAGGACTCCATGGAAAGACCCCATATGAAATACTGTTTAAAAGGAGAGTTGATCCAACTTTGTTTCGCCCTTTAGGATGCCAAACATATGCCTTGATTCCGAAAGACAAAAGGCAAGGGAAGTTTTACTCCAAGGGGTGCAAAGCCATAATGATTGGCTACACACATGGAAAGCAAGCCTACAAACTCCTAGACACTGAAAAACGGACTGTGTTTTCCAGTCGGCATGTCATATTCAATGAATCCGGAAAGGTACAAAAGGATGACACTGCTCCCTGAAACACAGACACTAGCACAGATCAGTGGGAGGGACTCATTCCAGAGAATGCTCACTATCCAGACCAAAAATCATTGGAGGATGATCCTGACCCTTGGATCCAAGATCCAAATGAATTGCAAATGGAACCACATCTCCAAGGAGATATTCCACAAGCAACGGAACCATATCAGCATGAAGATGTTCCGAGAGCAGTAGGGCAATACCTCCGTGGAGACGTTCCGAGAGCAGTGGGAGCACCTGATCAGCTAAGACACCCTCCACAACAGTCTCTACAACCAAGACCTGAACACTGGCCATCTTCAGAACAGAAAGCCAAAGTAGAGTTACAGTCAGTGGGAGGACAGCCCCTCAACATACAGACAGCTGATGTGGAAAAAGTCCGAATACAGCTAGACAGCCTGTCCATTGGATCAGCTTCTGGAAGGCATACAACACCTCCAAGGAGTCACCCTACGCCTCCAAGGAGTGATTCAACACCTGCAGGAGTGAGTGGGGCAACACACACACAAATGTGTCTACTCCGTGGAGTACCTGCACAAGTTCCTAAAAGAGCAGCCATGCCTGCTGAAGTCCTAGGAGTACGCAGAAGCAGTCGCCAGACTCGTCCTGCAGACAAAAACCGAGATTATCAAAAGACTCTAGATGAGGAACAGTCTCGAAAAGAGCAGCATGACAACTCCATGGAGAAACCTAACACTCCTGAGGTTCATCAAGATACATCTGATACAGAGGAGACATTCTTTGCTGGAATAGCAAGTACCGGTCCGTCTAACACAGACCTTCCAAGGACACTAAAAGAAGCCTTATCACGTCCGGATGGAGAATTATGGAAGTCTGCCTTGGAGGAGGAACTCCTAAGTCTCAATACTAATGCAGTATATGACACTGTTCCACTTCCGAAGGGAGTAAAACCCATCACATCAAAACCTGTGTTCCGGATCAAGTTTGATCAAAACGGAAACATTGAAAGATACAAACTCTGGATTGTTGCACGAGGTTTTACTCAAAGGGAGGGGATTGATTACCAGGAGGTTTTTGCTCTGGTTGCAAACTTAGAGTCAATCTGAATTATTCTAGCCCTGGCAGCAAAGTACGACCTAGAACTTGATCAAATGGACGTATCCACAGCTTATCTCAATGGAGAACTTGAAGAAGAACTGTACATGCTTCCTCCAGGGGGTGTTCCTATCCAACCTGGATACTGCTGGAGATTGAAGAAATCCATCTACGGGTTAAAACAAGCTGGTCGTACATGGAACAAAACTTTTGATCGCAAGCTCCAGGAGCTCGGTTTCACAAGACTAAATGCAGAAACATGTCTCTATGTATTCCGGGACAACAAACAAATATGCTTTGTTGTTGTCTATGTAGATGACCTCCTCCTAGGAGCTTCATCCCGGAAATTCATGGATATCACAAAAGCCAAACTCAAATCCATATTCAAAATGCGGGACCTTGGAGAAGCAAAATGCATCCTCAGAATAGAAATCCAACGTGATTGTTCAAACAAAACAATATCCCTATTGCAATGCCAATACATTGACACAGTCCTGGAGCGTACTGGAATGAAGAACTGCAAACCAGTATGGACACCAATGGCCCATGGATCAAAACTCCTTGCAAATGCTCCAGGGGAAGATATTGTGCAACACGAGATGCATATTGAAGGGCGTCAAGTGTCATACCTCTCAATTGTAGGCTCCCTCATGTATGCCATGCTCGGAACCCGCCCAGACATTGCCTACGTTGTTGGAATACTAAGCAGGCATAGCTCAGCTCCAAGGAGCCATCACTGGGAAGCTGCAAAATGTGTCCTCCGATATCTGAAAGCAACCAGGGACATGGAACTACAATATGATGGCACAGATGTCTCCAGATTGAGCAATGCTGGACAACACCTTGCATGGCTTCGGACATTTTTTGAAGAAATTGGACATGCTCAAAATGGACCTACAACACTGCACTGTGACAATCAAGCAGCTATCATTCTTACACGAAATCCACAGTTCTGTGCTCGCACAAAACACATTCAACGGAAATATCATTTTATCCGAGATGACTTAGTATCAAAGGGAGAGGCAGTAATCAGATACGTTCCTACAGGAGATATGGTTGCAGACATTCTCACTGAACCCCTCACTCATGAAAAACACTGGAAATTCTCTAAAGCTATGGGACTACGGTTGCACTCGAGTGGGAGTGACAAAACCGGATAAACCCGGTCTCTGCCAAAGCAACCATTGTTCTCCATGGAGCATAGCCACCACTCCATGGAGTAACCATTGTTCTCCTAGGAGCACAATTGTACCCCTAGGAGTCATTATACTGTAGCGAGTAGCACCTCCGACTAGAAGTAGTAGGGGGTTTAGTATAGGAATACCTCAGTCGTTTCTATAGCCTCTCGGGCAGCGGCTGAGTTTCACTTAGGTATATTAGCAGGTGTCAGCCACTTGGGGGTTGCTGTAAACACTGGTCATTGTGTGTCCGCCAATGTCCCTCCAGCTGCTTTTCAACCTGCACCCAATCAAGCTTATGTTGATGAAGAAGACTCTGATGTGAATGATCAGACATCAGAGACTGAAGGCCATGACTTAGATGATATAGAAGATAATGATTCAAAACCCCTTAATAGTGGTTCATCCACTGAAGTTAGAGAGGTATTGTTACAATTGACATACCAGCACCTACTTACACTTTACTTTTCTGTACTTTTACATTTCATTTTCCAAGTCACATGACTGATCACATGACCATTTACTTTACTTTACTTTTCAGACTTGCCATAGTCACATGACCAATCATATGACACATCACCTGACCAGTGCCTAAACTCAATATGTGATTGGTCACATGCTGCACATTGGACTTTTAACTTCACTTACCAACTGTATAGTACCTCATGTATTGTAGTATGTACAAGAAGCTACTAATTTACAAGTCTGATACCATTATTGTCTACACCCTCTTCAAGTATCTGTCAGAACCGTGACCTTACAGAGTATTTGGAGTTACAAAGTACGGAGATGGAGTAAGTGGTAACGGAGTACAAGATGGGGAATTGGCTTAGCTTGTGCGCTAGGCCTTTCCGCAGACCTTGGTCTCTAACTTGACAGAAATGGATGGAGGAGAGTAGAGGATGGAAAGGGAGCAGAGTAAAGATCCTTTGGAGGAGGATCAGATAGACTTAGAAAAGGACTTGTAAAAAGGCAAGGGAATCTAGTTGATATTCAAACAGCAGGAATGGAGTACAGAAGCTACAACTTATATACTGTCGGAGGAGTAGGGGCTCGTAAGGAGTAACTTGTAATGTAGATATGGAGCTCTATGCGGACAATTATCTAGCAAGAGAGAAACATATGAGCAAGGAGTGTATCATAAGGTTTGAACTACAGGGTCTATGAGGAGTACGGGAGGGTGCATAGGAAAGCATGTGACGGACTAGAATTCTGGTGCAGGAGTATTGGAACGGGAGTCCGGAGTACCATGTGGGTGTAACAACCAAGAGTTAGTTACTCTGGCGCACACAGGAACACACTATAAAGGTAGTGAAGAGGGAGTGGTTACCCCTTAAGCTGCAGAGAGTTTGTTGGTTAACAACAGGAGGACTCGCTGAGGAGTCTCTTGGATCTATTGGGGTATATATACTAATACAGAGTGTTTGTACTTATGTACTGTACAGTTGATAAAGTTAGTGGCTGATGATGTCATGGGGCCTAACCCGCATGACCAGCTCCACTGTGTGAGAGAGTTGTATTTCAAATAAGAAGAAGGCAACACGGCGCGAGAAAGAGGAGTTTGAACAAAAGGGGAAGTGCCGCGTGGCACCATGTGTGAAAGCTAAAGTGTACAAGGTTAAAGCGGAGAATGAAAAAGAAGGAAAGGTCCGAAAATTGTGTTATCGTAACAGTGGGGGTGGGACATGGGGCTATGCCAACTGGCAGGCCTTGAGGAGCGTAATCCTGAGAATACCAAAGATTCAGGAGGTTTGGATTTGAGGAAATATCTCCTTTGGAGATGCCAGAGTCCTGTTCTCTGGTATGGATATGACAGTATCCTCCTCTTAGGGTTGAACCCCTGAGACCCAAAAATAGCCTTTGTGGAAAAGGGCTCTGGTGGACATATTTTACAACAGGGTTAGGGTAGGATTTCTCTGTGAGGCAATGATAAACTATAACAAAAACACTACGCGTCTCCGACTGCACTTGCAGGGAGTAAGAGGTACAGTGAGTCTTGAAGATCAACAGATGCTAGTTAATATAGCAAGTAGAGGATATGGGAGTAGACTCAGAGGTTTCTGATGAGGAGTAAAGCGGTTAATTCAAGTAATAGAAAGCTAAAGAACAATACATGAGTATGTAGGGTTTTTATAGCTAACCGTCTATCCCTCAGACCGAAAAAAGAATAAAAGGAAAGTGGTCTGAGGGGGAAATCAACCAATAAGAAAAAAGGATAACTATTGTACAACTTTGACAATTAATCAGCAGGTGGGAAAGTGTACTAATAATAAGTGTTGTCACGTGTGTTCAGGAACCGTATCCTCATGATGAGGTATGATCCTGACTAAAGCGTCTATTAGTATCTCCAGACACTGATGGGGCTTGGAGCTGGTTGGTGAGATGTCTACCACTAGCCCCTTACCCATTGTGCTGGCTGGCTGGGGTTGCCAGTCTCTGATCTGTGATATAAAGTGGTAACAATGGTTGAGAAAGCCTGTGAGGGCTATAAGAAGTAAAATAGCAAATGATACCTCCAGCCCTAGAGCCAGAGGTGTAATGGGAAAAGTGTTTGAAAACCAAGACATAGAGAAACTAATAAATAGTCCTTACACTTTACTCACCTGGGATAAATAGTGCCTCCAGATACCCAGAGCTACTGAAATGAAGTGTAGGAAAGTAGTGAAGGACTTTCAGATGCAAGCAAGCCGGGATCTGGGAATGTTGAGTTTTGTGCTCACTGCCCATAGAGATACAAATGCAACCATTTGCATGTCCTTGTAATGTAAAGATATGGGAGGCTTGGGGAAAGTATGCACAAAGTCAGTTTAGTAAGTTTCCATCTTAATTAATAAACACCCTAGAGTACTGAACTGTATATAGCTGGTATAGGTGGGTCTGTGCCAAAGGAGAGCCTACCAAGCAAGCAGAAAGAAAAGATCAAGCTTCCACTTGACAACAATAGATGTCCCATCCTTGTAGATGAGAATCTGTCTTCCCTGGCAACCTTTTCAGACCTACAGGCTATCATCAGGTCTTTCCTGACAACACATTACCAGATTTCCACTGGAAACACAAAAGGCTTCAGTACCTTGGTCCAGCATTGCGGAGTGCCCGGGCAACTATATTGACTTGTCAAAGGGGTACATATCTTGGGGGTACAAGTCCTGGGAACCATCATGTATAACAAAGGAGGAGACCCAGGGTCTGTTAGACCATTGGTACAACTGGAAGAATGATATAAATGCCAAGATTACCTTCAGGTTAAAATCTAGTCTGCACCCGGTAGCCAATAAAAAAAGGGTAAAAAGAAGGCAGCAATGAAGAGAGTCCTTCCCAGAGCAAGAATGGTTGCACCAAGAAGCAAATCCACCAATAAGGAACAAGAGGAGATTGAGGGGCTTGATGAAATCCTAAGTGATGTTAAACACGGTGCTGATATTCAGAACTAGCCCAGGCCCTCCAAACCAGCTGCAAGGCAACAAATGGTAGCCTTCCAGGAATCAACAAAGACATCTCCAAGAATATTGTAGTCTTGTGCCACAGATGATAGACTGAACAGGAATAATTTTGGTTGCAGAGTGCAGCTTTGAACAAAGCCTCCAAAGCTGTAAATCTGTTTCTTTGCAATAATACTAGCCTATTGGTGTGTCATAAGGCTAAACCAGTGCTAATGAATAGGTGGTATTGTCAATGCTGCATGTGAAGACAAAGACTAGGTGAGCAAAAATTGCCCCATTTGTTGTTTGGAGAAGTGTGAACCAAATTTAAAGCCTGAGTAGTAGCAGTTGCAAACCTTGTCTGCTGTGCTAAGTTTGATATGTCTGCCCCCAGGCAGTGGAACATTGATAGGTGGTAGTAAATTATTCAAAAATTAGCAAACCCTATGCAAAACCTATTAAATGCAACATCATCTTTCTGCAGCTATTCCAAGGCCTGAAATGTCACTGAAGGGTGTATTAAGCCCAGCAAAACATGACCAGTTTTGTTGTGAATGAGGCCATTTATATCAGTCTAACCAGTCAGGCTAAAGCCCCTGGCTTTTCAAAACCTCTTCTTTTTCTGCTGTGGTTGGCTGCAAATTTGCATTTTCTACTAAAGCCTCAGATTGAACACTAATCCAAATATCATACTTTTGATTGTGGTCAGATAGTTTTGTGGGACGAGACAAAATGGGCATGGAAATTTGGACTTTCCCCCTTGTGTTGAGGCCATTGCTCATCTGTAATTGTATAAATATAAATTAAATACATATTAAATAATTGCCATATAACTGACTGTTCCTTGTAATCAGCTAACAAAATCAACATCATAAGGAAAAGATGTCGCTGAATATGATCAATAATGTCCTCATGCCAGTATCCTGTCTTTGTTCAATAGGCTTAAGAATCAGAATCTTCAAACATGCCTCATGCCAGACAATGTTCTTGAAGTTGGCAAATATTGTTTTGCCTTTATGAGCCTCATCTTCTGGCACATACCAATATCATCAGTAAGCATATGGCCAATATTGAATATCAGCCATTATCTACCATATGAAGTCACCCAACAACCCAACCACCTCCCACACCTCTGCTATTGCGAATATCAACTGCACAATGTGCAACAACCAGATAACCTTTTGAGAACCAAACAAAGACAACTTTGAAAATGAAACAAAATGGCTTGGCACCTTTTGGGAGCTTCAACTAGAATAATAAATATATGCATTTTAATACTACCTACCACATGTAAATTTGTAACATACTTGAACATCCCAATGAACATCCCAAAAATCCTTTGCCTTCCATGGCTCATCAAAAAATTGTGCAAAAGACTAATCATTCTATTTTTACAGCCTTTCAGCATTGATGGCAAAATGTGGTGCCAGCTCTGGATCATTTGTTAGATCCAATGCCCAGTCTCACAGTGGCCAGAAATGGGCATCAAATTGATGCTCTTCATTTTGGAAAGGAACTGAAATTATTACTTTGAAAAACTAAACTAAATTAAAATTAGCAGGGCAACGCCAAAACTACATACAGGTGCAAACTGGTATGAGATCTTAGGCAGCAGATTTCCATGCTTCACATAGCTCGGTGTGACTTTTCAATGTGAATGAATCTAGGTTCTTCCCACAACACTGAATCAGAGTTATAAGTCTTGTTATCTGATCCTTGTTCTGCACAGCCTCAAGGGCAATCTCTGCAAATTCAAAGTCAGTACATGGCCAAAAAGGAGACCAAGGCTTTGAGCTAATAATGTGGTCCTTTCTAGATGATGCATGTAAACTCAGGAAATTGGTTGATGATTGCAGCTCGACCACTACTTGGATGGTATTATACTTTTATGTTATCCATTTCCAGCTATTCTATTGCATCTGACTTTGTACCAACTTGTGAGGAGGATACTGAAACATAATAATAATCAGAACAATGATAAAATTAATAATCATACTTACATACCAAAAACATTTAAAGGCACATTATTACTAGCAGTAGTCTCTTCATCTTCTTGGACCAGCCATGATGAAGGCTCAGCTTCAATACAGCCATATAATTAGTACTCAAGGAATCTGAAATACACAAATCATGTCAACCTTGATTATGAGCAGCCAGTGCAAGTTCTTTTTCTTGATTAATCCATCCTACATTAATGACATTAATTAGTAAGCTATTATTCTCCAATATAGTAACTTACTTTTTCTTTTCTCAAACAGAGCCATTTGCTTAATTCATGGTCTTCCTTCATAGCAGCCACCTGGAGCTGACAGGTTTTTATATCAGTCACCAGTCTATGAGGCTTGAACAGATTATTGCAGGTTGGGCAGGTCTTTGTGTTGGTGTCTTTAGGCATAGTAAATTGTGTTAGGGATGTGATTCCGCCTCAAAAAATGGAATATACAATGAAGATGGGTGGTACAGTATGCACAGAGAGCTGGGGAAAAGTTCTTGCAAGGCATGGAGAGCATTGATGGTACTAGTGATGCCTTGCAATAACACTTGCAACATTGTTATGTAATCTCTAGCTAATCTATACCGGTTGCATTCCTGTCATGACTAGTCTGCAATGAGTTCCACTCATCACAGCTTTGCTGCAAGTGTCAGGTGCCTGCCCCACCTTCCATACCTGTGATGCCACAAAAACCACATGAGCAAACCTAAGTGAAATAAGTGCCTTAAGTGAACTATAAGTGAAAAAAAGTGTCAGCATGTGCCAGCGCCCCTGTAAAGTTGAAAGTTAGTAGATAGCAAATAGTCACAAATAAACTTAAAAAATCTCAGCCACAGCCTTGATACATGGAAAAAAGCTGCCTTTTCAGGTGATTGTTGAGCCACAATGTTGTTGTGCGGAAATTATCTATAACAAAGGGGACAGTAGCCTAAAAGTTACGTGTGGAGCACATAGGAGCACATTTTTTTGCTTAGTTTTGCTCATGTGGTTTTTTGTGGCACCACAGGTGTGGAAGGTGCTGCAGGCACCTGACAGTTGCAGCAAAGCTGCGATGAGTGCAACTCGTGATTAGTAAGCTGCCAATTTGGGCAGTTGAGTAGGTTTGAGTAAAGATAGCAAGCTCTAAGTTCAAAAAACCACCAAAGGAAGCCCCCCAGCTCAAATAAAAGGCCAAGACCATGAGAATGAACTTTAAAGCTTCGTTTCAAGCATGCCTCACATCTCAGAGTGTGCCAAACTTCTCGCTGCATTGAATGATGCACAGGAAATTGCTATGGATATCTATATATAGCACAAAATTGCTGAAATCATCTCTGAAGTAGAAGTATCTGCTGAGGGGGAGGCACATTCTGATTCTATGTCTTCACCCCCTTATTCCCACAACTCTTCCACCCCCACCATCTCCTCCAATGACGACATCAATGAACTCTTTCATGCTTATACTAACAACCTTTGTGTAACAACCAAGATAAACTCTGGCGCACACAGGAACACACTATAAAGAAAGATAATGAGGGAGTGGCTACCCTTTTAGAATGCAGTGAGTTAGTTGGTATACAACAGGAGGACTCGCTGAGTCCTTCCCCATGATCTATTGGGGTATATATACTGAATACATGTTTGTTTGTACGTATGTACTGTACAGTTGCTAGAAGCAGTGGCTGCTGATGTCATGGGGTCTAGCCCGTGTGACCAGCTCCACTGTGTGAGATACTTGTATCTAAAATAAGAATAAAGGCAGCGCCGCGCGAGAAAGGTGGAGTTTGAACTAAAAGGGGAAGTGCCACATGGCACAGTGTGAAAACTACAGTACAAGGTTAAAGCGGAGAATGAAAATCAAAGGAAAGGTCCGAAAATGAAAAGTAAAGTAAATGGTCACATGACTGGTCATGTGACTTGGAAAAAGTAAAAGTAAAGTACGAAAAGTAAAGTGTGAGTAGGTACTGGTACATCAATTGTAACACTTTGGCACCACAAGATAAAATAAAATTTACTCATGTCTTAAACCGGCACCCCCACCCCCCACTCCTGTAGGCCTCAGGGGTCAGGGGCTCCAGTGTATCATCCTCTTTGCCTGTGCCAACAAAGTCAGGATCCATGAGACTTGAAGTCTCTGATGAGGAGCCACATGCTGTAGGCAGGGGTGGGTGGGCAAAAGACGGCAGGGGCAGTGAGCCAGAAGAAGGTGGAGGCGGTATTGGGGAGGGGACAAGCTTCAAGATGTTGTATTAGGATGGGAAAGAAGTACCGCCTGTAAAGTTTGCATAGACACCATGGCTGTGGAGTTCAGAGCCACAGGCTGGGAGGGCACACCCAGGTGCTCAGCCAATGGTGTGGGGGGAACGACTTCCTCACCATATTTACCAGACGTGGAAAAAAAACGAGCGGTATCTTCCCCATGTTGAGTGCCAGGGTTGGAAGATTTCACCATTACATTGATATGAGGGATTTCCCTCCACTATGAGTGGAGATCCTCCCACCATGGAAGGTCTTACTTCAATTTTTCTAACAATAGATTGAATAAAATAATTAGTGGTCTAAAAATTCAATTAAATTCAATTAAAAAAAAGGGGGGGGCAGGGAGGGAACTTACTGATGAGATTCCAGAGGTGGCTGCTGGTCTCAACATCATCATAACAGAGATCAGAGCCTATTACCCCAAGTTCACAATTGAAAGCCTGATACTTGTTTTTTAAGCTAGAAAGGATTTCAGAAACATCAAAATAAAATCAGGGGGGGAGGACGTACTTTCCAATGTGATTGTTGATAGCCTTGCTATACTTCATGATGTTGTAAACATCAGATTTACTTGCAGAGGACTTGTTAATAATCTTGCAACAATATTGGGACTTGGCCTCCTTTGTAGAGTCTGAAAATAAAGCTATTCTATACTCTTCGTGACCATTGAGATAATCCACCAGCTGCTGTGTCCTCACCGGCTCTTTCTCCCATTGAATCTTGATCTGCTTCACAGCGGCATCTCCTGCATCATCAGTTGGTGTGACTGACTTTCTTTGCCTTGCACTAGGGGTTTTCTTCGCTCTGGGAGCCATCAGTTTGAAAGATCAGTAGTGATCAGGTCGACAGCAACAACATTACAGTCTGCCTGCCTCATTGTGTGCTTGCTTGTTGATGGTGCCAAAGGTTGCAGCTCCACCTGATTTTTGATATGCTGGCTGCTCTGAAGTTCACTTAAGACGCCCTCTGAGGACCACTGTCCCCTTCATTTTAGATACCACTGCAGCCACACCTGGCTGCAACCAAGAATACAAATCTCCAACATAGTTAGAAAACTTTACCTGTACTGCAGCTCTTCAGTGATAACTTCGGCACTCGGCGGTGTCTTTGGAGGACACTGGAACTGCTGCCGTTTTCGTCACACCGACCTTTTTGTCTGTTTTCCGCGCAGTCCGCTATATTTCGCACCAAAAAACTTCTCGCTGTCGCAGTTTTAAAAAGGTGCAAACAGGGCGTCATATATACAGAGTTCAAACTCCGTTGTTTCATATAACCCCAGCCACAATCGCAGTGGAAGACTTGTATACGTAGGTCACACGGTCAATTTACTGATAGCACATCCCTTGCAATTGGCAGATATGTCGACCACTTTGCCTTACCAGGAGAGCTTAAGGGCTCCCGTTCAGGATACAGGCCATTCTAGTACAGTATCCTCTCTTCAAGGAAAGGCCCCTGATTCCGACTCCCACCAAATTCCACCGCCTTCATCATCAGTAATAGTGTACTCTCCTCGTCAAATTCTGTTGCTCTATGCATCACCTCTCGTGAAGCCTCCGATTGGCATACCAGCGCTGAAGGATTGGTTTGGGTATGTGTGGCAAATCTAGCTCAGTTATCTGTGTGGCATCAACGATACACTTTTAGTTCGGAAAACGAACTTTGTGCGTCCAAGGAGGCAGAGCTGTCTGGCCCAGGTCAGAATCATACACGTGAAAGACGGTGAGTTCTCACGCTCACGTTTACCCTCGCCATCCGAATCCAGCCTGACCATCCTGTAGTACCTTCCGTAGAGATGCTGAGGAGAGAGGTACGTCTTAGCATCTTAACTGTTATTTAATTTTATTATAATCTTACCATATGTGTAGAAGCACTCATACGACCTTCCATCCGAGGGAATCACAACCAGCATGCACAGATGGGTCACTTCAAACATCAATCCATTCGCGGAAATGAGTCTTTCCGATCAAAGGACGTGGAAAAAGAGAAGACCCCAAAAGAAAAAGATAAAGTCGAAGAAAGGGTCTCTCTGGTACGTACAAGTTTGGAAGCTAGTTGACCAAAGTGTCATAGTCGTAACGCAGGTAGCCGATCAGTCGGTTCGAGAACGACTAGTGGTATTTCCCAACCGTTCAGCTCCAGGTCAAGCGCGTAACAATGATGGAGATATTACTCATGGTTACGCGATCAAAAGCATGTCTAAGGACGAAAATCAACATACAGCACATTCACGTAAATCGGATGCGAAAAGTTCCTCAATGAAGGTGGTTGTGGATTCTAATGAAGAATGGAGAAGATGTGAGTTTCATACATGTGGAACTAAATGTTACTAAAATAATCTTGCAGGTATAGAGTCAAGTACTCGCTGTTCTAGGGACCATCGTCATGACAAACATGATATACCTGGACTAGATCTATTGAAGCAAGGTCCTCCGTCTTTAAGTCGAGATACAGATATAGTCGATTCATTTCTTGAGAGACGTCCAGAACGTCGTCGCAATATCCGTTCTGTCCCGGATGGCGATCATGATGGTCACGACGCATTTAGGCGGGACATAGATTGTGGGGGAGCCTCGGGTGTGACTGAAAATCGTCGCTGGAAAGATGACGGCAAAAGAGATGAAAGGAATGTCATTCGACGGGAACGTCAACTATGCGGACGTGAGCGGGATTCTGAACAACGCAGTGGGAATGGGCATGTTAGAAAAGTTAACTATGACCATTCTCTCGACAAGTGCCATGATCGTCCTGGGAAACATAACAGTGGCCGGGACAAAATAGGTGACGGGTTGATTGATGATGAAACTTTTGGACGAGGCAACTACGGTCGTGAAAGAAACGTAGAAAAACAACCAGCGTGGATGGATTCCTCCGTCACTTCGGTTATCGGAGCCAGCGGTCCTGCAGACATTTCTGATGAAATACAAAGCAATCAACCGCCTGTTACTGAGAAGCCCCTAGACGAAATTCAGCTCTTTCGACTTATGATGAAACAGGAGGAAGAGAAAACAAATTCTGAAAATTTGAAGGCTGCTACTCCAGTCGGCGCAGTTAGGACTTCGGAAAACGAGCGAAGTGCACGTGGTAAGGTTGTACTTCAGTTTCCCGAACTACTGATGGAGTTGGATTTTAAGGTTCTTTGTCTTCCGGTGCTCAGGCTTCGCATTCAGATTCGTCGCACATATCTCTGACGTCTGGTGTCCCTCCCCGGACGACCGATTTTTTCTTAGATTCGTGGAAAGATGGGTCTCGTGCTTTATCATCAATCGTATCTCCTTCTGCTTCATCTGTTATATCCTCTGGAGCTAGCTCCAATGCCAAGGTACCTGAAAATCTTGCTAGAGACGAGTCCACAATTTCGCGGTTTTTTCCTAATCCTCTTTCGTCTGAAAATCTTCATTCTCGCATTTCATATAATCAACGCCCTGAGGATGTCCGTGACCGCGACGCAGATGCTTGTTATCCTCACGATCACCTTCGATCAGAATCAGCGGTCTTTGACTTCCGCCTTTCGCACCAGCTCGATCCACAGGACCCAGCACAAGAAATTCATATCCAGCATTCTTTGAGCAGGCCTAGTCAAGATTCGGCGACGGCCTTGCCGTATGATAATCTTAGCCGTCCGCTGCAGGTACCTGTGTTCGATGGTATAGGTTCGTGTGAATGGGACTTACGCGCTGAGGAGTCGGTTGGGGATATGAAAATTGGATTATCTTCGGATATAGCATCCTTTGGACAGCGAGGTGCTTTCGAATATGATGACTATCCTTTTATATGTCCCTCACGCAATTCAAATTCAGATTTTTCTAGTAGCCCTGGACTCGCTGTGGCGAAGGGAAGTCGATTTGCTAAATTTTTCGATAGCAAAGGGCGACTGAAGGACAGGCTGTCGCCGGTTGCTCGTGAACAAGACGGTTGGGCACCTCTGGAGTACGTCGCAGCAGGAAATGCGCACGCGTCTGCTGATGAGAACGCTGAAGGAATGTTAGCGACGTTGACTAGATCGACACAGGTAACAGGTTTCCTCCATGAGGAATACATTAGTTTACCCATTGTTTTGAAGGCTCATTCAGCAATTACTGAATACGCAAGTGATGCTACAAACAACCTTCAACGCTTTCTTAATGATCAACATGCAACAGACAGCGAGTAGCATTTACGCTGTCGCATTGACGATATATTCATGCATTTATATAGATGATAGGACGTTTGTGCCTTCTCGAAATCAGAATGGACGGATGGTGGTAGTTGAGTCGCGACGAGATGAGCATGTCGCAAATAGCCCCCGCCAATTCCTACCACTGAGCTCATATGATCACATATACTCAAGTCCAGCCCCTCCACTGGGTGGACAGTCTGGTCGATGTTCACGTTCTGGGTTCCAACCAGGCCCATTAAGAAACAACTATACGCACAGTCCCAATCATGGATCCACGAAATACTTTGTTCCCTTGGCAGTTCCTGGTGGCCGTTCGCCCCATCTTGTTACAGAGTCAACAGGTTTTCCAGGCATGCACTCAGGGGTGGCACCCGGATATCCACGTAACACCCAATACACGAACGACATTTTCCCGCAACCCGAGCTCTATTTCACCAGCGGTGGGGTCAATCCGTCAACGCGTATATCTCAGTCTGGAGTGCAACATGTACAAGCATCTCTATTGAATGGCACCAACGCTGCCTCCGATTTAGTACACGGATCCCCCCAGAGTGCTCAGGTGGTTTTTAGTCAGCAAGTAAATCAGGCACAGGTACCTATGTACGGGATGAGGCAGCACCAACGACTTCCTCCACATATAATCCCCACTCACTTATCATACCAGGGTTCAAGTAATCAGTCCAGTCAGGACCTTATGGCGCTGCTGATGGGAAGGCCTTCTAGGACAGATACGTAACCCGCTCGAAGGTGAAATAGTGTAAAATGTTCCATGAGAATCGAAAAAAGGGGAACCGAAATGAATTAGTACTTACCTTTCTGGACAATCAGCAAAGTAAGTGAAGGAACGAGGGTAGAACCTCTGTCGGAAAAATCCTCTTTACCTCATCAGGCCTTTCGCCCTTGACCTACCTTTTTCAACCTGACGAGCTTATCACACTGGATGCCTGACCGGCTAATGTCAGCCACAATATCCTGTCTAAATCCTGAAAGTAGTTAAAAACATTTTCAACATTTTGTGTAAATCTGAAAGTTACTGTTATTTCAGACTCCAAACCAGTCGACATATGTGTGTATGCTATATCCCAGTGCTTGTGATTAGATAATTTGATTATATAATTATCCAAGACTTTACCGAAACTTGAGTTGAGCATAACACATATGGCCGACTGGCAAAACTTGTAGTGACGCCAGATTTTGGTTTATTTGCACCACCGAACATTGCCACCAAATTCAACATCTTTTAGTCGGCTCAAGTCAAAAACAGAAATGTGACCATGACTTTTTCTTTTCTTGGACAGAAGAGTAGGAGTAGTACACTTGAACACAATGTTCCAATGATGTATCAACTTTGCACTATTTCATAAGCTATAAAGCTACTGAGTTGAAATATATTTTTACATTATATCCATCTACTATGAGTAACTTTCGTCGTCTGAGTGCTGTCCTACAGTGCATAGAAGAAATCAGATTTTCAGTATCCGAGCTGATCCAGGGAATTCTGGAGAGTACTGAAACCAGTACCAAGTCAGCCCGTGAATCTCTAGAGAGGGATGGAGCAAGAATATGTGCTTACCTGTATAACCACACAAATTCTTGACAGCCAGTGCTCTCCTGGTCATTCACACTGGTGACAGGTGTGTTGTGTAGGGAGGTTGAGGAACTTGGCAGTGAATGCCATGGTTTGCAGTTCAAGATTACATCGGCCACAGCAGAGCAGCTAAAGGGAGCATTTATGCAACAGCTGGCTACTAAAATGAGTAGTGTTGCAACAAACCTTTGGGCTATTATCAGCTCTATCATGGAGAGCCCACAAAACTGGAGAAAGGCTCGAGAACCTGCCACCCCAATGAATAGGACACCACCAACTCTTGCAGATGGAGACAACTTCATAGGAGAACTTGGCGGTGATGAGGATGAAGGAGGTGACCAGAAGACATTGAAGAAGAGGTGGAGAAGAGTGGCCACAAGGAACACTGCATTGGGAATGATTGTCAGTATACTTGCTTGCGTACTCACTAGCCAACTAACCTGATCCACAGAAAACTGTTGTGTGCATTAGTATCATGCTACACAATCCAAAAAAAGTGGGTGGCTTGACGTGCGGGAAAGTGTTACAATCGGAGTTTAAATGTCTCAAAAAGCGGTCAGATCTCTCTATAATGCCTATAGTGTTGAGCAAAATGTGTTGTCAACTGTGGGAAAGCGCTACTGTGCTGCAGCGCACTCTTACCCTCTATTATGACTCACCACTGTGGCACACAGTGTCAAAATGTGGGAATTTTATTTACCTTTTCACATTGTCATTTCAATACTATACCAAACCAAAATAAAAACTCAAATGGGTTCAACCATTCGGGCTGCAAATAGGCCGGTCTTTCTCAGTACTTGTAAAGAAGGGCCTCTGTGCATTTGATTTGGTATATTTTCACTATCATATTCTCCCTATATTGGTGCACAAGAATTTTTCACCTGCTGAAACTATTATTTTAGATTTGTATTTGTTTGTATCATTTGTATCTTTCATCTTTGCCACGTATACTGAACTTGTATCATTGGCTTGGTTTTCAGGACTCCAATACCTAGGATTATACATTCTAAACAATGCAGTTATCTGATGGCCAGGGGCAGAGCTGCAAAAAGTACTCCTTCTCCATCATCACCACCTTCAAACTAAAACAGTGACATTATTAATTTTATGTTGGCATTATTTGATATTACTATTCACAATTTCTAGGCTACTTCTGAAAGACCTTTGGCTCTAGTAGCATGCTCTGTAAGTGTTTATATATATTTTTAAATAAAATAACAACCAATATTGTTTACCAGATTGAATGTGCTTTGCTAGGTGCTATTAACAACGCCACAATAGAATTCTCAGAGACAGCATTTTCTGCTAAGTATGTCACCTCAATCACTATAAATCTGTACTTATTATACTTTTACAAGGTGGGATCATCATATGAGGTTGCTGGACAACTTTCAGAAATGTTCTCCTACATACCTGGTGGCTGTGGTTGGTGGGGTTGATGATTATGTTTGGTAAGAGCTTACTACATATTTATATTGAAATGTTTTCTTAACCTCAAGTATTTTTGTAGAAATGGTTGTATGACAGTGGGGGGAGGGGGCAATCTGATGTTTCTGAGCTTATATTTGATTTTGATGCTTTAGAGGAAGCAGCAAAAGCGTCAAAATCATTTTGATAAATATTACTGCTGCAGCGTTTTTAAAAATCAAAATAATTTGCTTTATTAGTGCTTTTTTTTGAATATGATTGAGTATGGATTGATATAATTGCATTTAGAGTGAATTATAGTGAAAAAGTGCAAGGTCATTTTTGTTTTAATGACTGTGCTATAAACCACTTTTTATGATATAGAAATACTCTAAACTGATATTTATTGATAATCATGCATTTAGAGTAGGGGACTTTGCAAGGATCACACTTATAGATATAACAGATATTTTGCAATTTATTGTATTTATATCTAAGTCACGTTTTCCTGATGTATATTCAGGTACAGGTCCAAATTGCACAATCAAGCATGTTATAAAACAGTCACCTCTGATCAAAGTTTACCGCAACTGTCATGTGACCGTTGAAAATGCCTTCCACCTTCAACACCGCACAAGTCAGCATACACCACCTGATATGACCAAGACAATTCAGAAACTAGCTGCATGGATCAGAGAGAAAAGTCCTTACCCATTCAAACAAGGCCGAGAGGCTATAGCCTCTATCACAGACAAGGTAGCGGACGGACTTGCATTGATGCACATGACAATATTAACAGATGATGACGAGACTGAGGATCACTTTGAGTTTGAGGCTGAGGACTTGTATGATGACTGACTTACTACATAAAAGTTCCTATTTAACTACTTGGCACAGTATTTTCTGTGTTTCATTTTGAACGTGGTTTAGCTGTGTACTTCGGACAAGAACGATTTGAAGCTGTAAGAAATATTAGCGACAAAGTCCGAAACAAACAAAAACAAACTCACCAATATGTCCAACCGCCCCGCATGAGCGGCATGTGTAAGCACATTTTTTCTTAGCGGATCCATTGGAGTCGGACAACGCAGCCTGCAAGGTATTGCTGATTGTGAGGCAACGGTAAACTATAACAAAAACGAAACCTGTCTCCTTCTGCACTTGCAGGGAGTAAGGGGTTTGATGAGCTTGAGAGGTAAGCTTGAAAGGTTCTTGTTGAGGAGTAAAGCGGGTAAATTCAGTAATAGAAAACTAAGGAGCTATACATGAATAGGTAAGGCTTTATATAGTGAACTGTTCGTTCCTCAGACCGAAAGGAGAATATATGAAAAGTGGTCTGAGGAATCAATCGGCCAATAAGAAAAAGGGAGAACAACTATTGTACGACTTTTAACTTGATTAATCAGCGGTGAGAGATTTGTACTAATAATAGAGGTTTGTTACGCGTGTTCAGGAACCGTATCCTCATGATGAGGTACGATCCTGAATAAGGCGTTTATTAGTGTATCCAGGCTTTACTGGGGCTTGGAGCTGGTTGGCGAGATGCCTACTACCAGTCCCTACCCAGTGTGCTGGCTGGCTGGGAGCGATACCCAGTCTCTGATCTGTGATATAAAATGGTAGCGATGGTTAAGAAAGCCTGTGAGGGCTATGAGAAGTAGAATGGCAAATGATACCTCTAGCCCTAGAGCCAGAGGTGTGACGGGAAAGGCGTTCAAGAACCAAGACATAGCGAAGATAGGGAAATAATAAAATGGTCCTTACACTGATATTGGCCATTGATAGAGCTGGTACAGGTGGTGGGAAGTGTGTATTGACAAGACCAATGATCTTGTCTCCATATAAATCTGCATAGCACCAATTGGTTTGCTCACGAAGCATTGTAACATCCTTGATTTTTGCAAGTTCGGCAAGTTCAACGATGCAACAGAGAACCGGCTCTGACATGATAATTTGGACACCAAAAAAAGTGTCCCCACTGAGACCCTCGGCCATAAGCTGAGACTCACGCCATTCCTTCAAATGACGCCGCAACTCTCCACCAGCCTTGGTCATTGTGTAGCTTTTGGTGTTGACTTTTCTCTTATCGCGTTGAGGCTTGGGAAATATCCTGTGCAGTGAGAATATGAACAACTCTGGGTTACAGGTGTCACAACATAAGTGTGACACCTTTACGCTAAACCTCCAACAACAATGTTGTTGCTCATCGAGTCCTGAAGCAGGGCCTTGAGCGGATGAACAACAAGGCCAATCAACAGGTGAGCGTACTTCTTTAACCATGTTACTTTTTTCAATCTGCAGCTTCATTTGGATATCTTGAAGAATATGGGGAGGCATGGTCACTGATGTAATATGAAAAGTGACATGAGGAGGAAGCAACCATTGGAGTACACCAAGCTCATTATACTCTGGTCAAAACCCATCTCCCCATTCACTGATACAGTGCCCCTCATCAATTGTAACATTGAACAGTCGCTCGGTAAATCTTGTACATTTTCATAGGTTTTTGAAACATGAATCATGGCGGACATGCTCAGGACTTGTCAATATGACTCAGTACTTCAGTTGTTTGATGTCCTAAAAGAAAGTCATGAATTGTTCTATTAACTGAAATATTACGGACCTCAAAGTTTTCATCAGTAGCAGTCTCATTATTCAAATTGATGGCCAGAAATCCCAGACTTTGAAGCTTGTCAACATTTTTTCCTCCAAGGATATTAAGTGGAGTGATCAAGATAATGATTCCTTCATTATTAAAGAGAAGTGGTATCCGGAATGTGAGGGTTTTTGCAGAACCTGTGGGTGCAATTGTGAAGACATGTTTCTTCTTCAACTGCATCTGGGATGATAGGACTTGAAAATGACATGGAGTGATGCCAAATCTTTCTTTCACAAGACTGTGTTATAATTGACGTACCAGTACCTACTTACACTTCATCTTTTCCGTACTTTTACTTTTATTTTTCCAAGTCACATGACCAGTCATGTGACCATTTACTTTACTTTACATTTTCGACTTTTCATAGTCACATGACTTGGTCATGTGACACAACACCTGACCAGTGTCTAGACTTAGCATGTGACCGGTCACATGCTAGACATCGGACTTTAAGCTTTATTTACAACTGTACAGTACCTCATGTATTTTAGTATATATACTGGAGCAATACATGGGGAAGGACTCAGCGAGTCCTCCTGTTGTCTGCCAACAACTGACTTGTTGAAACCTAATGGGTAACCACTCCCACCTCTTCCTCTTCTTCTGAGTGTTGTTTTCATTGTGCTCCAGTGCCCACAGACTGCTGATTTCATCGGAACTTGGTGTCTCAAAGCGTCCGGACTGCATACAAAATAAGCTCTGTCCAAGAAAAGAAAAAGTCACGGTCACATTTCTGTTTTTGACTTTAGCCGACTGAAAGATGTTGGATTTGGTGGCAATCTTTGGTGGTGTAAATAAACCAAAATCTGGCGCCACTACAAATTTTGCCAGTCAGCCATATGTGTTATGCTCAACTCAAGTTTTGGTAAAGTCTTGGATAATTATATAATCAAATTATCTAATCACAAGCACTGGGCTATAGCATACACACATATGTGGACTGGTTTGGAGTCTGCCTGACAACATGATTTTTTGATGTGTAGCGAACAAGTAGCCTCAATGGTGATATGGCATCCTCTGAGTAATGTGAGTACAAGCTGTGAGCTGGCAGTGACTGTGAATGTCAAAGTAAACTCTGACTGCCTCAGTAAAGCTCTATATTGATATATACCTGTGAATATTAAAGTAACTATTATTGGAATCTAGGAAACAATAACTACAGCATAATAAGTAAGAAATCCTGAAAGTGAAAACTGTGTCTACTAACCTCAGTTTTGTGTGAATAAAACTGAGGTGCAACTATAGTGAGCATTAAAGTGAGAGAGGAAATGTCCGAGTTTTTGGATCCCAATAGGGAAATATTTTCCCACAACTATAGAATAGAAAAGTCGGACTAGAAATGATTTATCTACTACTTGAAATATTAGTGTAGGCTCAAATAAAAACATACTCATAAGAGTAGTATGGTAGAATAGTTAAAATATGCCTACAACTATTACAGCATCAGTATTGTAATTCTATGGGAAGTATAATGTGTGGTCCAACATTTTTACACTATGTTTCTGTGCATATTACTAAGCAAGTGGCTGGAAATATTACTGAGTCTATGTAATTGATTGTTGTAACTCTAACACTTCCCTTCAATCATAGCATAGTTCTATCATGTTGACAAATTTCTCGTGTTTGACTCGAGGTAGTGCTTTAGTGAATAGATCAGCTATCATCTCGTCTGTGGGACAGAATAATAGAGTGACTTGATCATTCTCTACAGCCTCTTGAATGAAATAGTAACAAATATCAATATGTTCTGTTTGAGGGTGGAGAATTAATAAAACTAAGTAAAACTCAGCTGCTGCCTAAAAGGCTATAGAAATGACTGAGGTATTCCTATACTAAAACCCCTAATACTTATAGTTGGAGGTGCTAATTGCTAAGGTATAATGACTCCTAGGAGTACAATTGTGCTCCTAGGAGAACAATGGTGACTCCATGGAGAACAATGGCTGCTTTAGCAGAGACGGGGTTTATCCGGCTTTGTCAGGAATTTATTGTTCTTTGATAGTGCTATGGCACTTTGGTTGTCACAGTATAGTACTGTGGTTTCATCTGTGGGTGATCAAATTTTGCCAATGAGACTTTGCAGCCAGAAAATGTCTCTAATAGCATGAGTGGCTGCTATGTAATCAGCTTCAGTGCTCAAGAGAGCAACTATGGATTGTTTCTTTGCACTCAAGACATTTGGTAGACTTGAATGATACATGTCCAGAAATGGAGTGACAGTGTCCCTGCAATGTTATATGATAGAATAGGTTTTTCACCCTTGATTGACTTCAGAGTCAATTCATGAGTTCCCTTCATGTACAAGATGACTCGTTTCACTGGTTCCCAGTGAAGTTTACCTGGATTTTGATTGAACTGAGCCAGGATTTTTGTAGCAGAAGCTATATCTGGGCACAATCCCAGTGCTATCCATGTGAGGCAACCTACAGCTTCTTAATATGGAATGTTGTGCATCTCATTATATTATTTAGGTGTAGCTGGTGATTGGTTGTTTCCAAGCATTATCCCAGGTTCTAGTGGAGTGGCTACTGGTTCTGCGTCAGTAAGTCCAAAGTGTTCAACTATGGCATTAATATATGCTGTTTATAATATGGATATGGGATTTATGATTGTAGTCTATCTTGAATCCTAGTAACCATTAAATCTCACCCAGATTAAATACTTTATAATGGTGCAAGAGTTCATCTTTAAACTCTTTGATGGTCTGGATGGATTCAGATGTTATAACTATGTCATCAGTCGACACTGAAAGTACGGTGGAGTGATTTTTACAGTGTCAACAGCTGACTTTGTGAATCTAATTTCTGGGAGGGTTCTCAATAATGTCTGGTACCACTCATGTCCTGCTTGTTTGAGTCCATAAAGGCTCTTCTTGAGCTTACAGACCTTGTTTTTGTCTTCGGGCTTGAGATAGCCAGGTGGTGGTGATATATAAACATCCTCTTGCGGTGTTGCATTGAGGTATGCATTTTTTATGTCAATCTGATGGATATGCCATCCAAGGTTGCTGGCATTCACTTGTATCTTGCTATCTTACTGTTCTCATCCCGTTTTGCCTTGAGGACAAAATGTGATTGGATCACATTGGTGTTTGGTGGTGGGATTCCCTAGGTACATAGTTTCTTAATTGACCTTGTTGTCCATTGCCTGGTGCCATTTCACTGAGGGGATCGACTTATATAAGCCCAGCTTATATGCTGAAAATATTCAATTTTAGCCTTTTTCAGCCAATCAGAATGCAGATATCCAATATCTTCAGCATATAAGCTGAGCTCATATAAGTTGATCCCCACAGTGTTTGGCTGTGTCTGGTCTGGTGAGTGCCTTTGTGACCATGGAGGAGTTGTTGTCATGTGACGCGAGTGCCTGATGGATGATCAGAGCAAACTCTCTATTGCCATTATTGCCATCTTGCATCTCTTCGCTTGGTCCATCCTTGATCCATATGGTCATTGCCTTTGGCAATGGTTCAAAGCTGCATAGTATCCCGGAGGAGGTTGTGCACAAGTTGTGCTTTCAGCAGGTGGATTTCCAGCATTTTTTGGGGATTGGATGTTAGAAAATTGGTTGGTGAGTCATTCTTTTGGTGAGTTTCTTGTTTAGGTTAGTTTTTGATTGTTTTTTCTTGTTGTTTAGCATTAACTTGAGCATTAATAATGCTTTCCCCTTTGGGCATGGCAGCGCTAGGTGAGTCATTGTTTTCTGGTTTGAAACAGAATTCTTGTTTGACTAATACCCTGTTCTTTTTTGACCAATATATTTGGTAGCCCTTATTGTTTTCATCAGAATTTTGCCTCTCTGGCTTTGGCTTCTAATTTAGGTGAGGGTTCTCTTTTTACAAAAACAGTGCATCCAAATTGATTTAAGTCAAATAGATTGGGTTTCAAGTCAGTTCACATTCTGTACGGTGTCTTATCAGGTAAGGCTTATTTTAATGGTCTGTTCTTTAACCATACACTAGTGTTTGGTTTAGTCATTCAGCGGCTCCGTTCTGCTCAGGAGTGTTATGAACTGTTTGTTTGTGATGGATACCAAGTTTTGAGAGGTACTCTTTACTCGTATATTCGCCACCGCTATCTGATCATATTTATTTAATCTTAGCGCCATCATTTTGGGTGTAAAGACATTTTACAAAGTCACAGAATGATGCTAATGCTTCATCCTTCATTGCCATGAAGTAAACTATGGTTCTGCAAGAGAAATTATCTGTGAATGAGATGTAGTATTGTTTGTTTCCAATCAACTTTTTTTGTGCAGGTCCTCATACATCTGTATGAATGCGCTCTACATAATGCTTTGCGCAGGTGAGTGTTTCTTTTGGTCCTGGTAGTCTCATCATCTTGCAGAATCCATTTTCAGATGATTTGGTTACTTTGATTCCTTGAAGCATCTGTTTTGATATCATGGTCCTAATGGCAGATGGGGCTATGTGCCCCATGTACTTGTGTAGGTATTTCATCAAGATGATCTTGGATTCTGTTTTTGCCATCAATGCTTAGTCTTTTGCAGGTGCTCAGTATAGCCCGTTTATGACGGGAATTTTGGCTAATGTATGTTTTCCAGGTCACATGATAGTGCACATTCCATTTTTTATTAATACAGACATTCCAGCTTTGTCAATCTATCACAAAGGGGACGGTGGTCCAAAATGCCGCGTGCAAGCCAAGTTGTGTCAGTTATTTTGCTTAGTTTTGCTCGCGTGGTTTTTGTGGCAACACAGGAGCAGCAGTAGTTAGTGAATGCAGTGAAAATTGGAGCCACATTGAAAACTCTCATGCTTATAATACCAACTGAGCAGCAAGTCAAACATGTATATAGGACTTAACAATACTTTACAGATAGCACAAGTTCATTGACTTCTGATTTAGCAAAATTTTGATCACTTGACTGTATTATTATTACTCAAAGAGGAATTTCCCAACCTTTAGAAGACCAGAATATACAACTATTGGTTATTCTTGCTGGAATTCTTATTTACTCAATCTAATAAGTGTTTTCCAAACTTTACTCTAATGCCTTTTCCTAAGCAACAACAGGAGCCTATTATTGTAAACAATCTTCTCCAAGAACAGCAAATTTATGACACATTTAATCTTACTTTGGAGGTGAAAGATAGTGTAGAGCAGCGGAATGCTTTTGATACCCTCATACAGTCATTTTATCATAATTGGGGAACAAATTTCTTTATTATAATATGGCTCTATGTGTAGCATCCTCTGGATTGCATCCCTGCTCTTGGAGGGTGAGTACATAGCTCATTCATGCTTTGGGATCCCTATTCCTGTAATAAAACATCCACATGCAGAAGTATTGGATTGTACATTGCGTGATGTGTTATGGATAATCAGCTTCCATTTAATGATCTTTGGAGGGGACTTCTGCCAAACAATACCTGTTGTCTTAAGAGGGTCAAGGCAACATATTATTTCTGCCTCTCTTAGAAGGTTACAACTGTGGATAATTATCCATGCCTGCTATTTCACACCGAATATGTGCCTGGATTATACTCCAGAAAGTGAAGCCTTTGCTAGCTGGCTCCTGGATGTTGGTGATGGTTGTGGAATTGCATGAGATAGAACTATTGAGCTTCCAGCCAACATGCTTATGCCAGAAAACACTATAGACTCATTAGTTGACACTACCTATCCTAGAATTACAAATGGAGATATCTCTTCTTTGATACAGCTAGTGGCTCAGGCTCAGGCTGTATTCCAGGTTGATGGAGATTAGTGGGGTGAATGGGGAGTGCAGCAGACACTGATGCCTCAACCTGCCAGTGATGGCTATTCTCAGCTAACAAATAACCATGTCAGTATGTATAAAGATAAATAGACAACTTGAACTCACCTAGGTTGGTGTCCAAGTCCAAGTCACTTGGTGTGGACATGAAACCCTTACTACAAGCCTCTGCTGGCACTGTTAGGGGGCCTCAATCTCAACCACCTGAATGTCAGACTCTGATTCATCAAATGCGAGCATGGCATCTTCTAGATCATTGGTGAAGTCATTTCTTTCTTGCACAAGTGGGTCTTGAGCATGCATAGTGCATGGACCAAACACAAAAAAGTTAAGATACTGTAATATCCGTACTGGAGAACAGGACTCTGGCATCTCCGGAGGAGATATTTCCTCAAATCCAAACCTCCTGAATCTTTGGTATTCTCAGGATTACGCTCCTCAAGGCCTGCCAGTTGGCATAGCTTCATATTCCACCCCCACATGGTACTCCGGACTCCCGTTCCAATACTCCTGCACCAGAATTCTAGTCCGTCACATGCTTTCCTATGCACCCTCCCGTACTCCTCATAGACCCTGTAGTTCAGACCTTATGATACACTCCTTGCTCATATGTTTCTCTCTTGCTAGATAATTGTCCGCATAGAGCTCCATATCTACATTACAAGTTACTCCTTACGAGCCCCTACTCCTCCGACAGTATATAAGTTGTAGCTTCTGTACTCCATTCCTGCTGTTTGAATATCAACTAGATTCCCTTGCCTTTTTACAAGTCCTTTTCTAAGTCTATCTGATCCTCCTCCAAAGGATCTTTACTCTGCTCCCTTTTTATCCTCTACTCTCCTCTGTCCATTTCCGTTGAGTTAGGGACCAAGTGTTACGATAACACAATTTCTGGACATCTCCTTTCCTTTTTATTCTCCGCTTTAACTTTATACTTTAAGTGCCACGCGGCATTTCCCTTTCTCGCGCCGTGTTGCCTTTCTTTTACTTTTAGACTTAAACTCTCTCACGCAGTGGAGCTGGCCATACGGGCTAGGCCCTATGACATCATCAGCCACTGCCTTCATCAACTGTATAGTACACATGTACAAACAAACCTGTAGTAGTATATATACCCCAATAGATCCAGGAGACTCCTCAGCGAGTCCTCCTGTTGTATACCAACTAACTCACTGCAGCCCAAGGGGTACCCACTCCCCATCTTCCACTACCTTTATAGTGTGTTCCTGTGTGCGCCAGAGTAACTAACTCTTGGTTGTTACATTAGGACTCGCTCTTTCTACTCTCTCGCACGTGTGTGCAGAAGTCCCATCATTTGGGCACCCGGACTCCAGGGTGAAGGAGATTGGTTAGCGGTTAGGAATATCCCACATAGCAGATAGGTGCGCTCCTAGCGACGGCCTTGTAGTGCTTTGGGAGAAGAACCCAAAACCTTTGATACGCGGCCCCCAGCGTTAAGGGGAGTACCTTAGCTCAGCAGTCGGTGTGGAACCACTGTTGATTAGATTTAAAATACAAACTTTCACTTTCGAATACCTCTGACCAGGCCGGGCACTTGCCTCCGCCAGTCTGGAGAAGGGTTGACAGCTTAACAAGCGGACCACCCCCTGACAACCGTTCGGACCAGGGTTTATTACGTTTACATTTTTATATACTTTTTCAAATACTATAGTGTGGGTAGTCGGAGATTGAGATCCGATACTCAGCTGGGAAGAGGTTGATCCGCAGATAGCAAGCGGGGACCCCCAGTTACCTATTTTTACGTTACCCAAAGAGAACAAGTTGACATGTCGTCGCAAGATATGAATGCGCTACTGCACGCAATGCGTGTGCAGATAGCGGAATTAACCTCACAGCTCGCCGAGATACAGGCCAACCCCCCTGTAGCAACCCCCTCGGTAGAGAAAAAGTTTAACAAGAAAGTCGAAGTCGTCGCTGACCCTGGTGCCTTCGAAGGAGACCGAGCGCGATTTGCCGAATGGTGGATCAAGCTCCAGATTTGGGTCAAGGCGAACTGGGACGCTTTCGCCGACGATTTTGAGGTAGCCACTGCGGTGCTATCTCGCCTAAAAGGACCTGTGGCGGGTCGATACGCCCAAGTAAGACTCCAGGAATGTTACACCGCGGGTGTGTGGCCTACCTGGGACGATCTCAAGAAAGAGATCGAAAAATATTTCAAACCGCAAGCTGAGCGAGACTGGGCGCGTCAGCAAATCCGTTCCTTCAAACAAGGAAACATGAGGACGGATGATTATGTCACCCGGTTCCTGGCCCTCTCCATCCAAGGAGGGTTAGGTAACGAACACGCAGTAGAACTGCTGGAACGCAATGTGAACCCTCGCATTGCAGAGCAGATCTACCTGCAGGATACAAGAAGTGACGACCTGGCTCTGGCAGCCGAGGAAGTCCGACGAGTCGGTAGGGCCATGGAGCTCTACGCTATGCACCAAGGTGGTGGGTCCACCAAACAAACCACCACACCCCAGAGGCGCCCTGGGTCATCAAACCAAAATTATAATCACTCTCGCGGGTTCAAACCGTTCGGGCTGCAGCCAGGACAGGGTGCTCCTATGGATATCGGCGCGGTCCAAGGCGGACAAATGCGCAGATTCAAGGGCAGCTGTTACAACTGCGGCCAAGAGGGACACATGTCCCGAGACTGTAGAAACGGGGCGCAGGCTGCCCAACAAAAAAATCAAGGGCGCCAGGCGCGCCAGTTAGAATCCGAAAAGCCGGACGATCGGCTCAACTCTTTGGCCGGTCGTTCTTACGACGAAATCCGGGCCTTCTTCTATGACCAACAGGTCAACGAAATGAAGGCTCAGGGAAAAGAATTCGGGGCTTAGGTCACTTGGGTACCTTAGCTCCTGGTAAAAATGAAGTAAACCACAACAAAGTGGCCCCTGCTCCGGGGTGTTGCACGAGCAATAACGGAATGACGGGGATGGCTCCCCAATTTGTAAATAAGTTTTTAAATTTGTTATCAGAAGTATGTACTTGTATGAAGAAATGTAACTGTAATATTTATGATACTACCGCTGCACCAGCGTCTCCCTTGGAGCGTGGCCCCGGCGAGACAAACACTAGGGTGCTTGATTCTGGTAAAACAAAATTAAGAAAACATGTATCGTTCAAAATTCCTTCTTCTTCTTCTTCTTTGGAGCCACCCTTTCCCGAAATCCCAAGGCGTGTGTTGATGCGCACGTATTTATTCCAAAAGGAGATCCGTTTAGACGTTGGCGTGGAAAACCTTGCCAGGGGCAAAGTACACTCAACGAGCGCACTGCTTGATTCAGGCGCTAACGGGATCTTCATAGATCAGGTCTGGGCGGAGCAAATTGGACTCCCCCTTGTAAAATTAGAAACGTCTATTCCCGTCTATAACGTTGACGGTACGCTTAATGCAGGTGGCTGTATTACACACAAATGTTCTTTTGTGGTCGAATACCAAGGACACAGAGAACGAGTCACTGCCGAGGCTACCCAACTAGGGAAGATTAATTTAATCTTAGGCTGGACCTGGCTATTTAAACACAATCCTGAGATCAACTGGCAGACAGGGGTTGTCACATTGTCACGTTGTCCCCAGGAATGTGTAAACTTGGGTAAACCAAATCATGTCCGTCACAATGAGCGTCTCGAAAAGTTAAACGCTAGTCACGTTTACGAGCTCAGATCTTTGGAAAAGATCGACGATGACGATGATGAGGTAAAACCTGAGGAAGAGATTAAGAGGCTGGTACCTCCCGAGTACCACGACTTCTGGAAAGTCTTTTCAAAACACAAATCAGAACGCTTCCCAGAGGCTAAGCCGTGGGACCATGCTATAGATTTGAAAGACACCTTCAAACCAAGGAAGGGACACATGATACCGCTCTCTGCTCCCGAAAGAGACGAGGTATCTAGTTTCATAGACGAACAACTTAGGAAGGGTTACATCAGACCTTCCAAAAGTCCTATGACGTCCCCGGTGTTCTTCATTCCTAAAAAGGATGGTAAGAAGCGCATGATTATGGACTATTGTTATGTGAATGAGCACACAGTTAAAAACGCGTATCCGTTGCCTTTAATTAGTCAGCTAGTAGACAAATTGGCTGGCGCCAAGATTCTGACTAAAATGGATCTCAGATGGGGGTACAATAATGTACGAATCAAAGAGGAAGATGCTTGGAAGGCCGCGTTCACGTGCCACCGAGGATCTTTCGAACCCCTTGTTATGTTCTTTGGGTTGACCAATTCACCGGCGACCTTTCAGAGCATGATGAATGAGATCTTTGCGGATATGGAAAACTGTGTCGTCATTTACATTGACAATTTATTAATATTTACAAAGTCGGACGATGAGGCTGAGCATGACAAAATCGTGCAAGAAGTCCTTCGACGCTTACAGGAACGGGACCTATTCGTCAAACCCGAAAAATGTAATTTTAAAGTGAAGGAAGTAGACTTCCTCGGCATGATCATAGGCCAGAACGGAATCAGGATGAACCCTGAGAAAGTTCAAGCTATTTTGGAATGGCCAGAACCTACTCGCGTCAAAGGGGTTAGGGCTTTCCTAGGCTTAGGCAATTTCTACCGAAGGTTTATTGAAAACTTTGCAAAAATCACGAGACCGTTGAACGATCTCACCAAAAAGGACCTTGTTTGGCAATGGGGCACCAAAGAACAGGAAGCTTTTGATAAGCTTAAACAGGCATTTACAACAGCACCCATATTGGCATTCCCTGAATTAGACAAAGAGTTCCGGCTAGAAACCGACTCTTCTGACTTCGCCACTGGGGCTGTTCTATCAATCAAATGCCCTGATGATCTTTGGAGGCCTTGTGCCTATTTATCGCATAGTTTGTTGCCTACAGAGCGCAACTATCAAATATACGACAAGGAGATGCTGGCCATCATTAGAGCTTTAGAGCACTGGCGGCACTACTTAGAAGGTGCTAGGCACCAATTCGAAATTTGGACCGATCATAAGAACCTGGAGTACTTCATGACGGCCCGAGACCTGAACCGGAGACAGGCCCGCTACGCGGTGTACTTGTCAAGGTTCAATTATAAATTAATTCATAAGCCAGGAAGCTCAATGGGGAAAGCGGATGCTTTATCTAGAAGAGAGGATCATGCCAACGGCATTGAAGATGACAACAAAGGTGTCACCCTGATAGATCAATCAAGGGTCGCCAATGTTAGAATCGGGCAAGATTCTGACCTCCTAGAAGTCTTTAGAAAAGACATCTCCCCAGAGGAAAAGGCGCGCCTTGACGGCAATGAAAACTATTTATGGAAAGACGGGCTCTTTCATCATTTCAAAAACAAAATCTATGTGCCTGAGTCCGCAAGGATCAAGGCAATAGATAGACATCATGATACTCCAGTGGCTGGGCACCCTGGATGGCAACGAACGATGGAGTTGATCTCCAGAAACTACATGTGGCCTGGCATGGTCAAAGACGTACAGGAATATGTAAAATCCTGTCTGAGATGCGCCATGGCCAAGAATTCCCATCAACCGCCGGCGGGTAAACTCATACCAAACCCGATACCAGCTGGCCCCTGGCAGGATATATCGGTGGACTTCACGACGGATCTGCCCGAGTCAAACGGGTACGATTCAGTAATGGTGGTAGTAGACCGCTTCTCCAAAGAAGTGGTATTCATACCCACCAACAAAACCATCACCGCCGCCGGTACGGCAGACCTATTTAAAGATTTCGTATGGTCAATCCATGGGTTACCAGAAACGGTAATCTCCGATAGAGGACCGCAATTCGCTAGCGAATTTACGAAAGAATTATGCCGGATGCTGGGCATCAAACCTAAATTATCCACGGCGTTCCATCCGCAAACCGATGGACAAACGGAGAGACTCAACCAGGAGTTGAAACAGTATCTCCGGATATTTATTAACGACAGACAGACAGATTGGGCCAAGTGGCTAAAGATAGCCCAGTTCTCTTATAATATTAAACAGTCTTCGGCTACAGGAAGGGCACCATTCGAGGTTACTAGATCGTACCTCCCCAGAATGGGTGTAGAACCTGGCAAAAGCAAAAACGAGGCTGCTGGGAACATGGCAAAAGACATGAAGTCTGTCTTGAACGAAACGCGCAAAGCGCTATTTAAAACTGCGGAGCAGATGAAAGACAGGGCAGAGCGTAGACGCTCTAAGGCCCCTGATTACAAGGTCGGCGACCTGGTCTGGTTAGACACTGACCACTTGAAATTAAAAGACCGGCAGTCTAGAAAACTGACCGAAAAGTGGATTGGCCCTTACCGGATTAAGGAAGTCAAACCTAATGCGGTGGAGCTGGAACTCCCAAAACGAATGAGGGTGGTGCCCACGGTTAACATTAGCCGTGTGAAACCCTACAAGGGACCGCTGCCGGGACAGCGCGTAAACCGGCCCGGTCCGGTAGTAGTCACCCAGGAAGGTGAAGAAGAGTTCGAAGTTGAACGGGTGGTAGATGCACGCTTGAAGCGTGGAAAATTAGAGTTCCTGGTCCTATGGAAGGGCTACGGAGACGAGGACAGAACGTGGGAACCAGAATCCCATCTGGAAAACTCCCGCGACGCTGTTCGCGAATTTTATTCTAGGAATCCCTCAGCTCCCAGGAAGCTTAGAGGCATGGATTCAAACCTTTTTAATTCCCTCTTTCAACCTATGCCCGAAAATTTTACCACTACCTCCGGAATTTGGTCTCGCCTGGAAGTCGAGCCTTAGAAGGGGGGTAGTGTTACGATAACACAATTTCTGGACATCTCCTTTCCTTTTTATTCTCCGCTTTAACTTTATACTTTAAGTGCCACGCGGCATTTCCCTTTCTCGCGCCGCGTTGCCTTTCTTTTACTTTTAGACTTAAACTCTCTCACGCAGTGGAGCTGGCCATACGGGCTAGGCCCTATGACATCATCAGCCACTGCCTTCATCAACTGTATAGTACACATGTACAAACAAACCTGTAGTAGTATATATACCCCAATAGATCCAGGAGACTCCTCAGCGAGTCCTCCTGTTGTATACCAACTAACTCACTGCAGCCCAAGGGGTACCCACTCCCCATCTTCCACTACCTTTATAGTGTGTTCCTGTGTGCGCCAGAGTAACTAACTCTTGGTTGTTACACCAAGGTCTGCGGAAAGGCCTAGCGCACAAGCTAAGCCAATTCCCCATCTTGTATTCTGTTACCCCCTACTGAACACTCTGTAAGGTCACGGTTTTGACAGTATATTTGAACTGACACTTCCTAGATCCTCCCTATCTTCCATGGTCAAACACATACATAACATTTCTCAGGGAAACACCAATTTCCTCAGCTTTTCCACTTCAGGCAGCCAATTAGTTGGTGCTTTTAGCTTGATCATCCTCACAAAAAGGTTGGGGCTAAGATCCCCCTTTTCATGGTCTACCTACAGCAATTAGGGACCAGACCACAAGTTTGATAGGTTTGTCTCTATAAATTTGATAGGCTAGAACCTTTAATATGGGATTGTCCCATATATATGAAAGTATATAAATACAGACATATGCAAACTAATCTATCCTCCACTTTTATCTCTTTAACCTCAACCTAGTAAGCGGCATGCAAATACCACACCTAAACACCCATTAAGCTCACTCAACAATGATATTGTGTACTCACACAGGTTAGCAATGGAGGCATTTTTCTTTTAATTAGGACATATACAATGTATACTAGCTGTAGAGTCTTGCATAGTGCTGTCTGACATAGGGATAATATTTCCCCAATAGACAAATATATGGGTTCAAAACAAAAAAGACCCATCAGAATATATGGGACAAAACTATAAGTACTTATGGGATCAGACCTAACTGGGTGTATGGGTTAAGATCTAGCAGAGTATATGAGACATGACCATAAGTACTTGTCGAATCAAATCTAACCAAGTGTACAGGATAAGGGTGTATGAGATAAGGCCTATCAGTGTCCATGGGACAAGACCTAACAGAGTGTATAGAACAAGGCCATAAGGACTCATGGGATCAGACCTTTTTCCATAGGGGACGTAACCTAACAGCACATATGAGATGACACGTTCTTGAAAATTCCACAAAACCATGGAATATTTATTGAAATATTTCTACAGGTGTTATTGTTTTCAGTACAAGCCTAGCTTGTTATGCTCTTTGCATACAGCCATCATCATACATATTAATAGAGTGGAATATTCATCAGCACCTCAGTAGCCCCATTTAACATGGAGAGGCATCCTATAGATGGTTTACTTTTTGTCTATTTTTGTGGTTATAATATGATCTATTTCATCAGATAGTTACCATGGATTTTATATTAGTAGGTCAAGTGTTATGAGATACACAGCAGGCATAGTAAATACTACCCATCACTCCTCCTTTTGTTATTTGTGGTGGTTGGTAAGACACACATGAAGAGGCTCCAGGGTGAGAATTATATCCTTATTGAGCTCATAAGGAAAATAATTATCCTAAAATTAACTCATCACTCTCCCTTTCTTGTCTGTGGTGGGTGAGACACAAGGGACAATCCCTACAGGGAGGGACTGGACTTATGGTCATTTGTGGGATCATCCCATGGGTTGATAACATTTATAGGGATTGTCCCATGTCATATAGGTCTGGTCTCTAATTACTATAGGTAGACCATGAAAAGGATCTTAGCCCCAACCTTTTGGTGAGGATGATCAAGCTAAAAGCCCCAATTTTTTGGCTGCCTGAAGTGACTTTTCCGCTTCTTGACCCCTAGAAGCACAATCAATCTCCATGGCCCCAAACACCCAACCTCTCCCCATACCCCCAGGGGTTCCCCAATCCCTCCTGACTCACCTTGCACACCGACCCCTGCTCCGGATTCTCAAAGACCTTACTCTGTCCCAGGCAATTACCTTGTTTGCCAGATTGTCCAAACATAAACTTGACAGTGTTTCTGCACATACCAAGATTAGAGAGCCAGACACCTTTGGTGTCTCCACTCCTTCATTGTGCAGTGCCAACTGAGCTTCAACAACCATCCGGGCACATTCCAAACTGACTGAGCAAAAATCAACTACACTATTTTTTTCCTTAAGGGAATAGCATTAGATTGGTTTGAGCCAGATATCCTGACCCAGACAATCTCACCACTATTCCTATCTGGATGAACAACTACTCCAAATTCCTCCCAAACTCCGCTCCAACTTTGGGCCTCACAACCCCACCAGAGATGCAGAGTCTCAGATTGAGCACCTCCAGATAAGCAAGAATCAACATCTGAATAAGTATATGGTGGAATTCAATTGTCTTGCCTCCCAAACCCAAGGTTGGGGCGGAGGCGCACTCCGACATCAGTTCTACAAAGAACTTCCTGCAAGGATCAAAGACAAAATCCCCTGCATTGGGAAACTGGACTCTCTTGCGGAGTTATAGACCCTTAGTTAGACCATCAACTCTTGTTATTGGGAACAATGCAGTGAAGTCAGCAGGAAAACTACTACCCAGCCAAAATCCTCATCAAGCACCAATACCACGCCTTCCTCCAACCAGTCCTCCTCTATGTCTACCACTAAGTCTGCAACCTGCGGAAACTCCACCTCCCATTTGCACTCCAACCACTTGCACACTCTGAAGTCTCCGGACTTGACCAATAAACTGGGCGAAGACAGGAAACTCACTCTGGAAGAATGCAAGCGTCATTTTGACAACAATTGCTGTCTGTTCTGCAGACAACCCAGTCACAATGCAAAGTCCTGTCTCAAGTCCTCCTCCCGCACTGCAAAAGCTCATGCCGCTGCGGCAGTTCCAGAAAGCAAACCAGACACCACTGAGGCAAAAAAATAGTCAGCGGTCCTCTGCGCTCCGCACGGGTTGAGGACTGTGTTGATCCTAACTGTGTGCAAACAGAGTTATGTCTCAACATGTCCACTCTTTCCAATACCAATTCTCTCTATGTAAACCTTACCTCTGAATCCCTTCCAAACATTTCCCTTACAGTGCTAGTAGACTCTGGATTGTCACATTGCTTTGTACACACCACCTTTGCAAATGCTAGTCCACTTTCTCCCTATACCGTTACTCCAATCCAACTCTGGTTATTTGACGGAACATTAAACTCTATCATCACTAAGGCAGTAGGCTTACCTGTCCATTTTCCTTGCGGGAAAATCACTCCTACTACCTTCTATGTCACCTTGTTGGATTTATCCTGCTCTGCAGTTCTGGGATACAATTGACTCACCCGCTACAATCTATTGATTGACTGGGTACTGAACAATGTCTTATTCCGCTCTCTGGAGACCTTGAATGTCCAACCAACATAAACTCCGACCTCCAACCCTCCAATCCTGAATGTCTCCCTCGTAAATGTAGTCGCCTTCCACTGGGCCTACTCTCTCAAAGGATCCACCCAGTTCACCATGAAATTGTCCCAGCTATGGGCCTCCTCTGTTACTCTGTCCCTCAAAATACCATGACTTCGAAAGTGTCTTCAGCAAGGCCAAAGCCGACAAACTCCTACCTCACCGTTTGTTTGATCTGAAGATCGATCTGGACAAAGGAGCTTATCCCCCACTTTCCCCCATCTACTCCCTATCACAAAAGGAACTGGAGACCCTCCAAATTTTTGTGGAAGAAAACCTGGCCAACAGGATTATATGTCCATCCTCCTCCAAACACGGAGCACCAGTGCTCTTCATTTGGAAAATGGACAGTCCCCTCAGGCTCTGCATAGACTTCTGAGGGCTAAAGAAGATCACAAAGAAGGATTGTTACCCACTCCCCCGCATCTTTGACCTCCTAGATACTCTGAGTTGCGCCAAGATGATCTATACCAAGCTTGACCTCCAACACGCCTATCATCTAGTCCGGATTGCTGATAGGGATGAATGGAAAACCGCCTTCCAAACCTGCTATGGATCTTATGGATGGCTGGTGATGCCTTTTGGGCTCACCAACACCCCCACAGCCTTCTAGTGTTTCATCCATACAATATTTGCTGACCTTCTTGATGGCTGCCTTATTGTCTACCTCAACAATGTCCTAGTATTCTCCAACAACCCCAAGCAGCATGTAGCACATGTCAGGGAGGTACTCAGGTGGCTCTGCACCAACAGATTGTATGCACACCCTAACAAATGCTTTTTCCATACCAACTCTGTCAAATACCTCATTTTCCTCCTCTCTCCAAAAGGCCTCACAATGTCCGACGACAAAGTCCAAACTATCCGGGATTGGCCTGAACCTTGCAAAATTAAGAATGTACAGTCCTTCCTGGGGTTCACCAACTTTTACCATTGTTTCATCAACAACTACTCCAGTATTGTTATTCCACTCACCCACATTACTTGGAAAAACACCCCTTGGAACTTTTCCGACAGTTGCCAAAAATTCTTTGAAGCGCTGAAAAAAGCCTTCACACCTGCTCTGGTCCTCTTGCACTGGCTCCCAGACACTCATATAATTGTGGAGGCCTTCCACTATTGTACCTTTACCGCTCCAGAGCTCAACTACAACACTGATGATAAGAAACTACTCGCAATTTTTGAGGCTTTCAAAACGTGGCAATACTACCTCAAAGGTTGCACTTCTCCATTGATGTTGTTACTGACCACAAAAACCTGGAATACATCTCCACCATGGAACTCCTAACCCGGCAGCAAGCCCGCTGGTTAGAGTTCCTCTCGCAGTTTAACATGATCATCCACTTCCAACCAGGACATCTTGGAACTAAACCAGATTCCCTAACTAGACAATAAGATGTCTACCCCAAAGAGGGGGATAGTGACTACACCAGAGTCAATCTGCAGAACTTCCGACCAGTCTTCACCACCAAGCAACTGGTTTCATCCTTACAGGCTTTGTCCCTAACCAATTTCCGTTATGGATTCCAAAGTGCTCCACCAGGACATACTCACCTCACTAGTCATCAATCTGGTTTCCGCCGCACTCCTTGCCAACCCTCCTCAGAACGACCCTTGTTGGTCTACCGATATCAATGGTTTCCTCTGGCGGGATAACTGCCTCTACATCCCAGATGCCAATGACCTCCGACTCCGAGTACACCGGGATAAAGATGATCACCCTCTCTCTGGCCATTTTGGTCAGAACAAAACCCTGGAGCTCATCAGATGAGAATATACCTGGACCAGACTCTGAACCTATTTCCACAGTTGCTGGGCCAAATCACATGACCCAGGAACCATTTTGTAGCCAAGACAAAATACTTTTGTCGACCCCACCAAAGTCAAGTAACATTCCCATGCCTGTTAGTGGTGCACTTCGCGCACTGTGTTTAGGCCAAACATTGCAACAGTTTTTGGAGTTACTGCACCTGCCAGAGCCAAGGTGCCTCATCACAAACCCTGCAGAACAATTTCCATCCTCCAACAGTTTCACAGCCATCCTGGTAGCCATAGACAGGCTCACCAAACAATCCCTGTTCATCCCCACCTACAATACCATCACGTCCCCAGCTAGCTAAGCTTTTCCTCCTACATGTGTTCTCCAAGCATGGAATTTCCGCGCACATCACCTCTGATTGTGGCTCCGAGTTATACTCCCACTTCTTCTGCTCCCTCAGAAAAGCACTCAATATCCGCCTCCACTCCACCTCCAGTTACCACCCAGAGGGCAATAGACAGACAGAACGAACTAACCAGGCGCTCGAGCAGTACCTACAGATCTACTGCAACTACCAGCAGGACAATTGGTCTGAACTCCTTCCGTTAGCGGAGTTTACATACAACAACGCTCCAAGCACTGCTACAGGGGTATCTCCCTTCTTTGTGAACAAAGGTTATCACCCTAACATCTCCGTGCATCTGGAACGCGACCTCACTTCCGCTAGAGCCTGGGAATATACCATAGACCTAGATGACCTTCACCAATTTCTCTGGCACAAGATTGCCCATACACAGAATAGTACCAGGAACCTGCAGACGCTTGTTATATGCCAGCTTCAGATTTCCAAATTGGTGGACAAGTGTATGTCCTAGCCAAGTACTTCCGCTCCAGGCGCCCCTCCAAGACACTCTCAGAGAAATACCTAGGCCCCTATATGATTGTAGCTCAGGCAGGTACCAGGTCCTTCATACTAAAACTCCCAGACAGTATGGGGGCCGTACACCCCATCTTCTATGTATCCCAGCTTGGACCGGCAACTCTGAACTCCATTCCCAACCGTGACCAGCCTCTGCCTCCACCTGTCCTTGTGGACGGAGAGCCGGAATACAAAATCTCCAAAATCCTTGACTCCAAGGTTGATTGCCACAGGAAGCCCTGCTCACTACTCTACCTAGTCAGATGGTCTGGTCACAAAGGTATGGACAATGAGACCTCATGGATACTGGCAACAGAACTCGGGAATGCCTCCAAATTAGTCTCCAACTTCCAGACAATGTACCCAGACAGGCCTGGTCCTTACTTACAAGGATAGTCCTCTGGGACTTAGTTCCTTATGGACTTACAACTGGTACTTGGACTTACTTGGACTTACTCACATGGATTTTCTGGGACTGGAACAGGAGGAAACTAATTCAAAAAAAAAATCAGAAAAAAGGAAAAGAAAGAAGACTGTAGTACATTCTATCTATGTCCAGTGGTATGACTCAGGAGGGAGGGGAGTTTTTACTCCTTGTTTCCCTGGCGGCACTACTTAGAAGGTGCTAGGCACTAATTTGAAATTTGGAGTATTTTATGATGGCCCAAGACTTAAACCGAAGACAGGCCCACTATGTGGTATACCTGTCAAGGTCTAATTATAAATTAATTCATAAGCCTGGTACTTTTATGGGAAACACGGATGCTTTATCTAAAAGAGAGGATCATGCCAATGGCATTGAAGATGATAACAAAGGTGTCACCCTGATAGATCAGTCCAGGGTTGCCAATGTTCAAATCAGGCAAGACTCTAAACTTCTAGAAATCCTCAGGAAAGACATCTATCCTGATTCTGTTCTGGCCAATGATCATACCAAGGAAGTCGGAAAAACCCCTTTGCTGTGTGGCGCTGTATAGCTGCCACCTATATATATAAACGCATTCATAGAAACTATAGTACTATTAGTGCAATCATAGCTCTTATAGCTCTTATAGCACAGTAGTAGGCAAAATTTTAACCAAGGGGAGAAGTATCTATAATTCCCTCAAACTCTAGATTAATCTAATAAACTTGTTCAATAATAAAAAGACGCCAAAAGTGTTTGGAGTAAAGTATATTATTATAGGCAAGGTACTATAAGGGCTCTTATAGCCTATAGAAGCCTACATAGCTCCTATAGCTGTAAAGGTCATAGTTATAATATAGTTCAAGGTGCTTAAAAGGGCCAATAAATCATACAGTATTAATTAATTATGTAGCCTGTATTAGTGAAATAGTAGTTTGTATCCCTGATACTCACAAAATAAGAATAATGATTTATCCAAATATAAGTAGTGATAATGAGTAAAAAAAATAATCTAAGTCCATAAAAGGTCAATATATAACACCTGTATGATATATTTCATAAGCTCTCATGGTGTAGTGGATAAATGTGATGTATGGCTGTAGGATGCTTAGTCACCCAATAGCTGACTAGTAGATTGACAGTTCAAATCCTGTCTGTGTTAATTTTTTTTTATCAGCCACACAACAATTTCCAACATCTATAAGAGCATTTATAGGGCTATGTGAGGCTCTATAGATGGAAGAGGTTCTATAACAGGTTTGACCACTATAACAGCTTTATGAGTACTTATAGTGCTATAGAGCTCTATATAGCTACCCCCATTTTTCCTGATGTTCCTTCACTTTAAAATTACATTTTTTGGGTTTGATGAATAGATCCCGTTCCTGTAAGCGTCAAAGGACTTCTTGCACAATCCTGTCATGCTCAGCCTCATCGTCCGACTTCGTAAATATTAATAAATCATCAATGTAAATAATGACACAGTTTTCCATATCTGCAAAGATCTCGTTCATCATGCTTTGGAAGGTCGCCAGTGAGTTGGTCAACCCAAAGAACATAACGAGGGGTTCAAAATATCCTTGGTGGCATGTGAATGTTGCCTTTTAAGCATCTTCTTCTTTGATGCATACACTATTGTACCCCCATCTGAAATCCATCTTTGTCAAGATTTTGGCACCAGCCAACTTGTCTACTAACTGGCTAATCAAAGGCAGCAGATAAGCATTTTTGACTGTGTACTCATTTAAGTAACGATAGTCCATAATCATGCACTTCTTACCATCTTTTTTAGGAATGAAGAACACCGGGGATGTCATAGGGCTTTGGGAAGGTCTGATGTAACCCTTCCTAAGCTGTTCATCTATGAAACTTGAAACCTCATCTCTTTCTGGAGCCAAGAGGGGAATCATGTGTCTCTTTCTAGGTTTGAACCTGTCCTTCAAATCTATTGCATGGTCCCAAGGCTTAGCCTCTGGGAAGCGCTCTCATTTGTGTTTTGAAAAGACTTTCCAGAAGTCATGGTACTTGGGAGGTACCAGCCTCGTAATCTCTTCTTCAGGTTTTACCTTGTCATTGTCGTCGTCAATTTTTTCTAAAGATCTGAGTCCATAAACCTGACCAGCGTTTATCTTTTCAAGACGCTCTGTTTGACGGATGTGACTTGGTTTACCCAAGTTATTACACTCCTGAGGGCAATGTGACAATGTGACAACCCCTGTCTGCCAGTCAATCTCAGGATTGTGCTTAAATAGCCAGGTCCACCCCAAGATTAAATTAATCTTCCCTAGTTGGGTAGCTTTGGCGGTGACTTGTTCTCTGTGTCCTTGGTACTCGTCAACAAAAGAACATTTGTGCGTAATGCAGCCACCTGCGTTAAGTGTTCCATCAACATCATAGATGGGAATAGATACATCTAATTTTACAAGGGGGAGTCCAATTTGCTCCGCCCAGACCTGATTCATGAAGATTCTGTTAGCGCCTGAATCAAGCAGTGCACTGGTTGGGTGTACTTTGCCCGGGTTGGGTGTACTATGCCCCGGGCAAGGTTTTCCACACCAATGTCTAAACAGATCTTCTTTTGGAATAAATATGTGCGCATCAACACATGCCTTGGGATTTCTGTGGGAAGTGGCTCCAAAAAAAAAGAAGTATCAAAAGAAACATGTTTTTCTACTTTATTTTTACCAGAATTAAGCACCCCATTGTTTGTCCTGCCGGGGCTGCACTCCAAGGGAGACACTGGTACAGCGGTGGTATTATAAGTATTTTCAGTGTTAACTCCTTCATCCTCTTGACCCACTGAATCAGCGCTCAAAGCAGCTATATTGTCAGGAGAGTCCAAGACAAATCCACAGTCACAGCGCCGCATACAAGTACATACTTCAGATAACAAATTCAAAAATCTATTTACAAATTGGGGAGCCACCCCCATCTTCCCTTTATTGCTCGTGCAACACCCCGGAGCAGGGGCCACCTTGTTGTGGTTTACTTCATTGTTTAAAGGAGTGAAGGCACCCAAGTGACCTAAGCTCCAAACTCTTTTCCCTGGGCTTTAATTTTGTTGACCTGTTGGTCATAGAAGAAGGCCCGGATTCCATCATAGGATCGACCGGCCAGAGTGTTGAGCCGATTGTCCGGTTTTTTGGTTTCTAATTGGCGTGCCTGGTGCCTTTGGTTATTTTGAGCGGCCCACACTCCGTTTTGACACTGTTGGGCCATGTGCCCCTCCTGCCCACAGCTAAAGCAGGTGAATCTGTGCTTCTGTCCGCCCTGGACCGCGCCGATATCCATTGGAGCACCCCGCCCTGGTTGCAACCCGTATGGTTGGAACACGTGAGAGTGATTTTTATGTTGGTTTGATGACCCAGGGCTCCTCTGGGAAAAATTGTTTTTGTTGGTGGACCCGCCACCTTGGTACATTTTGTAGAGCTCTATGGCCCTACCAATCTTTCTAATCTCCTCTGCTGCTTGAGAGAGGTTCTCACTTCTCATATCCTGCAGATAGAGCTGTTCTGCAATGTGGGGGTTCACATTGCGTTCCAGCAGTTCTACTGCGTGTTTATTACCTAAGCCCCCTTGGATGGAGAGGGCCAGGAACCAGGTTACAAAATCATCTGTCCTCATGTTTCCTTGTTTAAAGGAACAGATTTGCTGACACGCCCAGTCACGCTCAGCTTGCGGTTTGAAATATTTCTCGATCTCTACTTTGAGATTGTCCCAGGTGGGCCACACTCCCACGGTGTAGCACTCCTGCATTCTAACTTGGGCGTATTGACCCACCACAGGTCCTTTTAATCGAGATAGCACCGCAGTGGCTACCTCAAAGTCATCAGCAAACACATCCCAGTTTGCCTTGACCCAAATTTGAAGTTTGATCCACCATTCGGTGTATCGCGCTCTATCTCCTTCAAAGGCACCAGGGTCAGCAACGACTTCAACTTTCTTGTTAAACTTCTTCTCAACCGAGGGGGTTGCTGCAGGAGGGTGCGCCTGCAGCTCGGTGAGTTGTGTGGTTAATGCCGAGATCTGTGCACGCATGTTGTGCAACAGAGCATTGACATCGGTTTGGGGTTGCGACAACATGTCAACTTGTTCTCTTGTGAAGTATAGTAAAAAGACGTAACTGGGGGTCCCTGCTTGCTATCTGCAGATCTACCTCTTCCCAGCTGAGTATTGGATCTCAATCTCCGACTACCCACACTATAGTATTTGAAAATGTATATAAAAGGTATTTAATAAACCCTGGTCTGAACAGTTGTCAGGGGGTGGCCCACTTGTTAAGCTGTCAGCCCTTCTCCAGACTGGCGGAGGCAAGTGCCCAGCTTGGTCAGAGGAAAGAGAAAGTGAAGTTTCATATTTAAATTTCTAATCAACAATAGTTCCACACTATTGCTGAGCTAAAGTACTCCCCTTAACACTGGGGGCTGTGTATCAATAATTATTGTCTCTTCTCCCAAAGCACTACAAGGCCGTCCCTAGGAGCGCACCTATCTGCTATGTGGGGTATTCCAATAATACTATCCTCATTGTCAATCTTATCTAAAGATCAGAGCTTGGCATAAGCGTGACCAGCGTTTATCCTTTCATCCAGCTCTGTTTGATGGATGTGACTCAGTTGACCCAAGTTATTACACTCCTGAGGGCAATGTGACAATGTGACAACCCCTGTCTGCCAGTCAATCTCAGGATTGTGCTTAAATAGCCAGGTCCAGCCTAAGATTAAATTAATTTTCCCTAGTTGGGTAGCTTTGGCGGTGACTTGTTCTCTGTGTCCTTGGTACTCAACAACAAAAGAATATTTGTGCGTAATGCAGCCACCTGCGTTAAGTGTTCCATCAACATCATAGATGGGAATAGATACATCTAATTTTACAAGGGGAAGCCCAATTTGCTCTGCCCAGACCTGATCTATGAAGATTCTGTTAGCGCCTGAATCAAACAGTGCGCTAATTGGGTGTACTATGCCCTGGGCAAGGTTTTCTACACCAACATCTAAACAGATCTCTTGTTGGAATAAATAAGTGCGCATCAACACACACTTTGGGATTTCGGGGAAAAGTGGCTCCAAAGATGAAGAAGAATTGAAAAAAACATGTTTTTCTACTTTAATATTTTCTATGTTTTTATTTTTATTTTTACCAGAATCAAGCACCCTAGTAGTTGTCTCGCCGGGGCCACGCTCCAAGGGAGAAACTGGTGCAGTGGTAGTATCATAAATATTAGTTACAGTTTTGCATACCAGTGCATACTTCTGATAACAAATTGAGGAGCCACCCCCTTTCCTTTATTGCTCGTGCAACACCCTGGAGCAGGGGCCACCTTGTTGTGGTTTACTTCATCGTTAATAGGAGTGAAGGTACCAAAGTAACCTAAGCCCTGGATTCTTTTCCCTGTGCCTTCATTTCAGCAACCTGGTGATCATAGAAGAAGGCCCGGATTTTGTCATATGAATGACCAGCCAATGAATTGAGCCAATTGTCCGGCGGCATCTCTGTTTCTAATTGGCGCATCTGGCGCCCTTGGTTATGTTTTTGTTGAGCGGCCTGCACCCCATTTCTACAGTCTCAGGACATGTGTCCCTCTTGGCCACAGTTGTAACAGTTGCCCTTGAATCTGTGCATCTGTCCGCCTTGGACCGCGCTGATATCCATAGGAGCACCCTGTCCTGGCTGCACCCCAAATGGCTTGAACCCGTGAGAGTGCTTATTATTTTGGTTTGATGACCCAGGGCACCTCTGGGAATAGCTGTTTTTAATGGTGGACCCGCCACAGAATTGCATTTTGTAGAGCTCAATGGCCCTACCTACTTTGTGAACCTCTTCTGCTGCTTGCGAGAGGTTCTTGTTTCTCAAATCCTCCAGATAAAGCTGTTCTGCAATGTGGGGGTTCACATTGTGTTCTAGCAGCTCTACTGCACGTTCATTACCTAGACCCCCTTTGATGGAGAGGGCCAGGAACCGGGTTACAAAATCATCTGTCCTCATGCTTCCTTGTTTGAAGGAACAGATTTGCTGAGGTGCCTAGTCACGCTCAGCTTGGGGTTTGGAATATTTCTCAATCTTCCCCTTGAGATTGTCCCAGGTAGGCTAGTGATTGGCTGTGTAGCACTCCTGGAGTTGTACTTGGGCATATTGACCCACCATAGGTCCTTTTAGTATTGATAGCAGAGCTGTTGCTATCTCAAAATCGTCAGCAAATGCATCCCAGTTTGTCTTGATCCAAATCTGGAGGTTGATCCACCATTTGGCAAATTGAGCTTGGTCTCCCTCAAAAGTGCCAGGGTCAGCAACAATCTCGACTTTCTTGTTGAATTTTTGCTCAACTGCTTCAGGAGGGTTTGTCTGAAGCTCGCTGAGCTGCATAGTTAATGACAAAATCTGTGCATGCACATTGTGCAACAGAATATTGACATCGGGTTGGGTTTGCAAACATGTTGACTTGTTCTCTTTGTAAATGTAAAAAAATGTAACTGCAGGTCCCCACTTGCTATCTGTGGATCTACCTCTTCCCAGCTGAGTAACAGGTCTTAATCCCCAACTACCCACACTATAGTATTTGAAAAAGTATATAAAAGGTAACAGTAATACACCCTAGTCCAAATGGTCGTCAGGGGGTGGTCCGCTTGTTATGCTGTTTAACCTTCTCCAGACTGGCGGAGGCAAGTGCCCGGCCTGGTCAGAGGAAAACAAAGAAGAAGTTTTGTGTCTAAATCTGATCAACAATGGTTTCACACCAACTGCTGAGCTAAGGTACTCCCCTTAATACTGGGGGCCGTGTATAATTTGATTTGATCTCTCTAGTACCTTGTCCTGAGGAGCTCGCCTGCAGGATTGGGGCACACACTTTGTTTCCGCGGCTAGGTAAAAGCTCAACACCAACTGGCGCCAAAGTCTTACTGTTTGAAAGACTCCACTTAACCCTGTGGTCCAGGTTTCCACAAAGTGCAAGAGAGTAGAAAGAGCGAGTCCTAATGTAACAACCTAGAGTTTGTATACTCTGGCGCACAACTCAGACAGGCTACAGTTGAAGTGAGTGGGAATGGTTACCCCTTATGATAGGACCAAGTTAGTTGTGGGTAAACAACAGGAGGACTTGCTGAGGAGTCTCCTTGATCTATGGGGGTTTATATACATCTACAGGTTGTTTGTACATATGTACTTAACAGTTGATGAAGGCAGTGGCTGATGATGTCATAGGGCACAGCCTGTGTGACCAGCTCCACTGTGTGAGAGACTTGTAGCTAAGAATAAAGAAAAGCAGTGCAGCGTGAGAAAGCGGAGTTTGAACAAAATGGGAAGTATTGCATGGCACAGTGTGTGAAAACTACAAAACAAAGTTAAAGTGGAGAATGAAATTTAAAGGTCCAAAAATCGTGTATTGTAACATCTAGGTTCTTTTGCATTACACTGTCACATGTCACAAGGTGTCAGGGGTCTTCAACAGATAAAATCATTCATTGTGGATGAAAAATAAATAGAAAATCTCTACCTTTTGGCTGCCAAATATTATTCACATGTAGTTTTTTTGAGTAGCTATCACAACCATTTCTCTTTGGACTTATTAATCATTGTTTCTCAAGTGATGCTCTTAGCTATGATTCCTTACCACTACTTGTAGAATGTGTATACCTTGAATTTTAAGGAATTATTATAGGAAATAGTTTCTATTATAGCATAAGGCATTATATAATACTATAACAGATGTAATTCCAGATGGTCTTGAGAGTGCCTGACGCAGTGAGTAGTTCATGTTTATTTGCCTTAGATCTGGTTAGCATCAAAATTAAAGCGGATTTGAAATACCTTCCATTTCTCCTTTTTGTAAGTCAGCTACAACACCAATTCCCTTCAACAAGCATAGGTGGTTTCTCCTATTCTGGTTTAGGCAAAATGACATTGGTGATTATTTGTGTATTTGACAGAATAGTGACTAGTATGGGTTAAATCTTTGATTGACAATAGTCTAGATATACTGAAAGATGAGACAAGCAGTTACCTCTTTGATCTCAAAAGCTATTTTTGAACCTTGACCATACTTATCTTCCTTTATTTATTGCCAACTCTCACCCTGAAGTGAGTTGAATGTCATCATCAGAATTCTCCATCTGCATGGGTGGGTCCTCGGAATAATGGTCAGGACAACAAGCTTGAACAGAGTATATCTGAGGAATATCAACCTGCAAAAAATATTGACATTATCACAATCTTTTCCATTATAATGGACATTCATGGAAGAATAGTTCTATGGTACCTCCTAGGCATCCTCACTGAGGAGAAACAGGTGAAAATATATTTACATGGTCATGCAAAATACTTATATGGAGACAATATATTTAGCAAAGCATGTGTGACAGTCTACAGCATCTCAAGCAAGATATGGAAAGCAAATGCCCCAAAAAGCCCTCAAAGAACTGGCGTAAATCTTCAGAATATGACAAAAATCCTGGAGACTGTCAGCTATTCCCTTGCAGGTTGATAGGCTTATTCCTGGCGTGGTTCCAACTCAGTCATAAAGTTTGTGTTATTGTGTTATAATCTATACATTGCAATTAATAAAAGTTTCACCACAGAAAACTGGAGAGGCTCCACAAGATTCCCCGTCATTGCACAAATCTACACCTCCAGGCACTGGTGAACTGTGGTTGCAATCTTTTGTTGAGACCGGGGCCCTCATGTGTGCAACCTTGCGTGTAGCTCACCCTGCGCTCTATGAGCAAGCCCAAGAGGCGCTGGTACGAGTTGAGGACCATATGGATGATGTGACGGTACCAAAGGCATGGAGCTCAGTCTTCAATGTGCTTTCTATCATCAGCAACTGGGAGACACCAGTACACTGGGATTGTCTCTTCAAAGCAGTGTGGTATGACATGTTGGCAAGTGTAGGAGACCACAATGATGCCATTCTGGAGCTCACCAGGCAGGGCAGGTTTTGCTTCAAGTTTGATAGTGGGATTATTGCTGCATTTAGTGGGAAGTTGCTGAGTCATGGGGTTTCATCCTACAGTGGTGAGAGAATATGTTTTGCATATTACATGAGGGAGTATATACATACAAAGTGCGGGGTGGGGACCCCGGGATGGTCAGTACCTTCACATGATCATGTTATGCATTTATAGATGTGGAATAGCAGCTGAACTATCTTGATCTGGGTACATCACTACTGCAAATTTGTAGCTATTTGTAGTAGCTCGCTCAATGAAAACGGTGAAACCCGGGCACCCTGCAGTTGGAGTGAGTAGAAGCCCGGGAATCTTGTATTACTACATAGCCCGGGGAATAATGGATTGCTATGAAGTCCAGGAACACTGAATTACTTTAAAGCCCGGGAATACTGGACTACCATTACATAGTATAATGGACCCTGGGTTTCTATTAAATTGTGGTTCACTATTCTAGTTCCCTCAAACCACTATGCCTAGCCTCTGGAATGAGTCCTTTGCCTGTTCTGAGAACTGGTTCCACATCCTGATTTGCCTCTCTGCATATGCTACATGACTGGGTTTAGCCTCCATTTCATTGGCATTATAAAAATCCTTCCAACGCTTAGCTTGATGTTGAAAATACTGAACTGTCCACTTCATCTCGAGGCGCGCCAGAATATCCTCTTCTATCCACCTATTGTACATGGCTTTTACTCTCAGCCAGTGAACCCGGTAAACTGTATTTTATAACTAAATGTTAGCTGTATGATACTGTGAAATTGTGACCGGGCTGGTGCACATACATTCAGACATCCAGGTCTGTTGGGAGGTGTCACCTTTCAGATCCATGCTCCAAAACCATGGCAATGCAGCGTTGTGGAGTCCGGTTGCATTAGGATTCATGAGCTGGGTACTTGTCTTGAGGTGGTTTGGTTTGAGCTCTTGATATTTTCTCAATATTTCTGCCCAGCACCCAAGAAATACATGTATGATTGCATGCCAGGCTCTTTTATATATAGCTGAGTGGACTTTGATATCGGCTTCCACATGGGTAATCTCTGCTCAAGCCATCAACTTTTTCTTTTGAGAGCCTCAAGCCACTCTCACCTTTGTCCTGAAAAGAAATGACTTTTGACCCAGTACAATATGTATCTGATGCAAGGCATTATTGGCCTAACCTTCCTGGAGTGTACTAGATGGTGTAGGCCTTCAATTTTGCAAGTGCCTTTTCTAAGTTAGAGGGTAACACCAAATTTCTCCTCTTAGTAGGCCCATCATTGCCATCAAAGGAACCTGGGAGGTCAAACAGATTTATGTTTTCTGCAATGTCATCTTTATCGGAGTTTGGCCACCCTGAGACTTCCTCAAGAGAATTGGCAACATTGATATTACCTAAATATATTTCAACCTTGAGGTCAAAGGCATCTACACGGGAGATCAGGTGTTGACACCTTTCCTCTAACTCCAATTTTTTTGTGGTTGTGCCCTTTTGTTTGATTTGTTTTCCATACATTTGCAGCTGTATCCTATTGAATAGAGTTAATCAGTATTAAAAAGTATGTATTTCTGAGATCCCGGGGACTTACTGAGTCTCTTCCAACTTCAGACCCACCAATAACACCCCAGTGGTTCCTTGGGCCACTCTATTTCTTGTTTCCTGTTGCGATAAATGCAGCTGGATTTCTGATTTGCTGGGTAATTTTGCTATAGAGACTTCATATATATCCATGGTGTCTTCTTTATGCAGCCGTTTTTGCTGTGCCTTTTTTTCCTGGGCAATCCAGGCCTCTGTGTCCTCAGAGTCTGTAGTGGAATTGATTTTTTGAATGCAAGCTTGCTTGATAGAAAGCCTTGCTGAACCTTTTTGAACTTCTTGTAAAGCACCGGGACTAGGCATGCACTTAGTCATGAATATGGGTGAGTTATTGAAGCCCAGGACCTACTCATCTGTATAAGCTTCTTCCAATTGGAATCACTCATGTGACCATCCAATATTTCTTGCCTATGTGACTTGCTCATAGCCTGGGTGCTTTAAGAGACTTCATTGATGGGAGCCTAAAGTGTTTCTAATATCTCACCATCAACCTGCCTGGCCCTGGGGATGAAGTTAGGGGCATAGATTGGGAAGCAGATGGCATACTTGTTTGTGGCCTGATTGGAGTATGACACAATCCTGTTAATACAGGTAACATTTATAGTTATGAGCATACAACAGATAGCACTGATTTTGAATAGCATATCGTATAACATTGTTACCCAAACCTTGCAGTAAGGTGGGATCAATGACAATATCACAGGACAAGCTGGAGTTCACATTATCAGCTACTTGAAGGCTTGTGTGCTTGTTGTTTCCGTTGAGAGCACTGTTTCTGTTAGCATCTTCTGACACTTGAGGAACAGTAGGTACATTGTGTGTACGTGACCGGTTACATTGGTCAACCTATGAATTGGTAATGAGTATATATCAAAAACACAATTTTTACCGTTCATTCACCTTGTTTTCTTTGAGGGTTGGTCTGCTTCAGCGTCCAACAAGAGCTTACACTTTGTGTCAGAGGGAGACATGAAGAATTAAGATTAATTTGCAGCCTTGTGAATAAAAAAAATATTATTATAAGACAAGAATTACGGGGTGTTGCCCAAAGTTTGGACATTGTACAATAAGGCCAAACAGGCAACAGTCAGGGGGTGTATCAAGGAATCAGCATCGCTGTTCACATTTTATCATCAACTGCAAAAATGACAGAATCCACAAAAAAACTCACCCAGTCCAGTTGCTGTAATGAGATAAATTACACTTGCCAAGGAAGCCTTGCACTCGCAACATAATGGTACAATATATGATCTGGAGTTGGTAGAAGTCCATATAAAATATGATATTGTGTGTGGTTGCTGAGATTGACGCCTGTAGAAGAAATGTATGCCCATTTGCCTAACTGGTCAAAGTCATACAGCACACATTGCCAGTTTTCCTGTGGTTTGTCCAATGTAGATCTACAGAGCAAGATCAGAATAGAAGGCCATTTGTTGTGAGTGAGGACATTGTTTTGATCAAAAACATAAGTAATCAATACGTCAATTACAATGTACTTACCTTGCGAGAATGACATTGTTATCTATAATAAAGGGGATGGTTGTCCCAAATGCCACGTGTGAACCATGTTGCATCGTTTATTTTGCTTAGTTTTGCTCGCGTGGTTTTTGTGGCAATACAGAAACAGCAGTACAGTAGTAGTGAACACAGTGAAAATTGTAGCCACACTGAAGAATTCTCACGCTTATAAGAACAGACAGCACAAGTTCACTGACTTTTGACTCAGTAAAATTTGATCACTTAACTGTATTATTATTACTCAAAAGATAATGTAGAGCAGCTCGGTCAAGAGCAGCAAAATGCTTTTGATACCATCATGCAGTCAATTCATCATAATTGGGGAACAACCTTTATTCACAGTGCTGGAGGTACCGGTAGGGGGAAAACATATCTCTGTAATACAATTACTGCTGTTGTTTGAGCAAGGGATAATTATAATGTTGCTCTATGTGTAGCATCCTCTGGGATTGCATCCCTACTCTTGGAGGATGACCGCACAGCTCATTTGTGCCTTGGAATCCCTATTCCTGTGAATGAAGCACCCACATGGATTCTAAAAAACTCTGACCTCCATGAGGTATTGAAACATACCGGAGTTATTGTCTGGGATGAACCACCAATGCAACACTGTCATGGAATTAAAAGCATTGGATTGTACATTGCGGGACATTTTGGATAATCAGCTTATTAAGAACAAAGCTTGAAGGAAGTGTCTAGCCACTTGCTGAGAGCAATCAGGGACTGGAACTAGAGTCCAATGTGAGTAACTGTATTATTAGAGAGTATGACAGGTATACAGTACCTAGAGTCCAATGTGAGTAACTAGAGAATAGGAAGCATTGGACTCTGCAGTACTGTCCGAAGTTTTGTAAACAAAGGTAAACAAAGCAGCCACAAAGGCGAAATAATAGAGAACACAATCAATAGTGAATGATAGAAGAATAGATAGAGAAAGGAATGAAAATATATAGGTAGCACAAAGGTGCAGAATCACCAAAACTAACACTCCCCCCTGATGCTGCACCTCCCAAGCATCAGCTCCCCCCTGATCTAATAAGTCCCATCATCTTCCTGAACACTTCCACTTTAGGCTTGGCAAGAGCCTTGGTCAACAAGTCTGCAGGCATTTCAGCAGTGGGAACAAAGGTAGGAGCAATCTGCCCAGAGTCAACAACATCTCTCAACCAATGCCATCGCAGATCAAGGTGTTTAATCCGACCATGGTGCTCAGGGTTCTTGGATACAGAGATGGCAGATTGGTTGTCAATATGAAGAGTGGAAGGAGAGGTGATAGGATAGCCCATTTCCTTCAACAAATTTCGCATCCAGCAAATCTCTTTGCCAGCCTCAACAGCAGCAATGTATTCTGCTTCAGTGGTGGACAGAGCAACAATGTTCTGAAGCTTGGAGCTCCAGGAGACAGCACCAGATCCCATCTTGACAATATAGGCACCAGTAGAACGACCAGAGTCCTTGTCACCACCATGATCAGCATCAGAGAAAGTGGTGAAGAGTTCAGTGGAATTGGGATCAGGACCAAGGACAAGGGAATGATCAAGGGTGCCTTGCAAGTAGTGGAACAAGTGCTTGACAGCGCTCCAGTGAGTAAGACCAGGATTAGAGTTATATCTGGCAAGTGTGAGGCAACGATAAACTATAACAAAAACGAAACCTGTCTCCTTCTGCACTTGCAGGGAGTAAGGGGTTCGATGAGCTTGAGGTCAACAGACGCTAGTAAATATAGCGAGTAGAGGACTTTGAGAGGTAAGCTTCAAAGGTTTTAGTTGAGGAGTAAAGCGGGTAAATTCAGTAATAGAAAACTAAGGAGCCATACATGAATAGGTAAGGCTTTATATAGTGAACTGTTCGTTCCTCAGACCGAAAGGAGAATATACGAAAAGTGGTCTGAGGAATCAATCGACCAATAAGAAAAAGGGAGAGTAACTATTGTACAACTTTTGACTTGATTAATCAGCAGGTGAGAGACTTGTACTAATAATAGAGGATTGTCACGCGTGTTCAGGAACCATATCCTCATAATGAGGTACGATCCTGAATAAGGTGTTATTAGTATAACCAGGCTTTACTGGGGCTTGGAGCTGGTTGGCGAGATGCCTACTACCAGTCCCTACCCAGTGTGCTGGCTGGCTGGGAGCGATACCCAGTCTCTGATCTGTGATATAAAATGGTAGCGATGGTTAAGAAAGCCTGTGAGGGCTATGAGAAGTAGAACGGCAAACGATACCTCTAGCCCTAGAGCCAGAGGCGTAATGGGAAAAGCGTTTGAGAACCAAGACATAGCAAAGATAAGAAAATAATGAAATGGTCCTTACAGCAAGGACTCCAACAGTGAAGGCAATGTCAGGACGAGTGGTAGTGGCCAGATACATCAGAGCACCAACAGCAGCAAGGTAGGGAATGTCCTTCATCAAAGCAGCATCACTGGATGTTTTGGGAGACATGTCCTTGGTGAGGCGCAAACCAGGATCTATGGGAGTGGACACAGGCTTGCAGTCCTTCATGCCAAAGCGCTCCAGAATATCCAGAGTGTACTAATGTTAGGAGAGGGAGATGGTGCGATTACTTAGGTCTCTAGTGATGGAAATGCCAAGTAGGTAAGAAGTAGGGCCAAGATCACGAAGCTTAAAGTGCAGGGAGAGGTCCTTGACAGCTTGGTCAAGTGCAGAAGTAGAAGTGGATGCCAGTGTCATGTCATCAACAAAGACAGGCAGGATAATGTGCACATCAGCTCTGTTAAAGACATAGATGGCAGAGTCTGAATAAGTACGCTTGAATCCGGGTTTTTCAAGCACAGTGTGCATCTTCTGGTTCCACATTCTGCCTCCCTGCTTTGTCCCATAGATGACCTTGTCCAACTGGCAAACAAGATTGCGAGGACCCTGATGGAATCCCTCTGGCTGATGCATGTAGACCTTGACATCCATGACTCCATTCAGGAATGCATGGGAAATGTCAATGGAGCGCAAATGGAGGTTGTGGATGGCTGCAATGGAAAGGACAACTCTGATGGATGATATGCGGACAGTAGGTGCAAATATTTCGAGGAAATCAAAGCCAGGGCACTGGTTATAACCTTTGGCCACATATCTGGCCTTGTAGCGCTCAACAGTGCCATCTGAGTTGTGCTTGATCTTGAAGACCCACTTGCCACCAATAGCCTTGACTCCAGGAGGTAGTTCCACTAGTGACCAAGTACCATTGCGCTCATGAGCTTGAAGCTCTTCCATGGCTGCCTCTCTCCATTTATCTGCATCAGGATGCTTCATTGCATCTGAAAATGACCTAGGCTCAGCAGAGTCTCCAAAGTGTGCCACTTCATCATCAACTGCCTCAGAATCACTACTATCACTGTTATCACTCTCAATGGCAGGAGTAGGTTGTCTGTGTTGAAGCCACCATGGTCTAGGTGGTCTCCTAGCCCTTGCAGGGCGTCTCAGTGCAATAGGCAAGTCAGGAGAAGGTGAGCAATGAGGAGGGTGATTTGGAAGCTCAGGAGGTTGATTCACAGGTGGTTTTGCATCAAGGTCCAAATGAGGCCCATTGTCAGGCAATGGCTGAGGCTGCTGAAGCGCAGCTGGTGGGCCCATATCTCCCCCTGGACCTGGTGCAGGGACATCCTCAATCAGGCCCAATGGCATGGATAGCGAAGGTGGAGTGGGAGGTGGAGGCGGGACATTGTCAGAAGACCTCTGCAAGCCAGGGAAGTAGCGCTCATCAAAATCAGCTCTCTCAAAGATAACAGTGCGCTTGGTGGTAGGATTGTAGAATTTCCATCCCTTGTACCCCTCAGGGTAACCAATGAACACACATTTCTCCATATGAGAGCCAAAGACACCTCTTTTGTCCTGGTGGTATGCTGTCTGACAATCCCATGGTCATCTGTGAATTGCTCAAATTCCTTGGACATGTACTCTCCCCCTTTGTCATCGCGCAGAGCCTTGATTTTACGCTCCAATTGAGTCTCAGCATAAGCCTTGAATCTCTTGAAAGCATCAAAGACATCTGACTTGGCCTTGAGATGCACAACAACACGGAATTGACTGTGATTGTCAATGAAGGTGACCCAGTAGCGATAACCAGAGAATGTGGGGGAAGAGACTTGGTGTACATCAGAATGGACGAGATCCAAAGGATGAGCAGAGCGAGTATCAGATGAGGGGAATGGATTGGCATGCATCTTGCCAGACAAGCACGGTTCACAGACAGGATCAGGAGCAGCCTTGGATTCCAGTGTAAGCCCAGTGACCAGATCTCTCTGTATCAGTCTCTTGACATCAGCATGATGGTGGTGAGCCAATCTGCGATGCCAGAGCATCAAATCAAGTGGTATAGTCGCAGTAAAATGTCCCAATTCAACACAAGCAGCAGTAGATCCATCAAGGAATGCTGCATTGTTGTCATTGATAGTTGCAGTGAACAAGAGAGTGTTGTCACGCATAAAGGACATGGAATGAGATGAAATAGTGACATTGAAACCACTTTGACGAGTTAAATACAAGACTGAGAGGAGATTATTTCGAAGATCTGGTACATGGAGCACTCTAGAGAATTCCACAGCCCTAGCCACTTTGCCATTCATCACAGGATTAAACACCACAGTACCAACACCAGCTGAATAGACAACAGTGTGATCAGCCAGCTTGATTGGCACACAATATGGGGTATAGTGGTGCACCCAATGACGATGAGGTGTCATATGAGAAGTGGCGCCTGTGTCTGCATTTCAATCAATGTCAGCATCAAGTTGGAGAGGGCAATGAGGATCAGAGGGATGAATAGAACGAAGACTTGCATTTCCAGCTGATTCAGTGACCACAGTAGATGAATTGGCATTGTTGGGCGAAGATTTGGGCTGCTGAGAGGTATTCTGAGAGTTGCTGGAGCCTGCCTGAGCCTTATTGCCACGCTTGTAGCGATTCTTAGCACCCTCCACTGCCTGTTGGCGACTAGCAATGTATCTGTGGCATTTGTCTTGGGTATGACCAAGTAAACCACAGAAATCACACTGAACGCGAGTAGAGGTGGTGGATTGGTTGCAATGATGGCAGTTAGGATGGGTGCAGGTACTATTGGCAGTGGTAGACGAAGAATGCAAGGCAGAATCGACTTCAGCACGACGATGGCGATTGACCTCTTCAGCAAGGAAAGCATCCCTGAGCTGGGTCTTGTTCAAGGTGCCCAGAAGTAGTAGAGATGAAGTGAAGTGGGCATATTGATCAGGAAGCGCCCTAATCATGGCCATGCATGTCAATTCATTGTCCAATTCAGACAATGAGAAGCCAGTAGGACAAAGATTTTGAATTTGATGCATGCCTTCGTCAATTCTGGTCATGAGAGACTGCAGGGACTCGTCCTCCTTCTTTCTGATAGAGAAGAAGTCGTCATAGGCATTAAATCTCGTCCCAGGCTTTTTAGAGACGTGCACAATTTCCAGTTTCTCCCAGATCTTGACAGGATCATCAATGATGCCATCAAGATGGATGCGCTGCTCTTTGGTGACATTGAGGTATAATGCACCAGCAGCCTTTTCAGCTCTCAACTCCCATTTCTCTATTGCTTCAGTGTCAGTCCCAGGACACTTTTCAGCGCCAGAGACGAGCCTCCACAGTCCCTTGGTCATCAACCAAGCTTGCATTTCACCACTCCACTGGGGGTAGTTAGTGCCAGACAAGGGATGGAACTTGGGATCAGAGTCAGACATGATGGGTGTTGTATAAGACAATAGAGCAATGATAAATGATGTAGGAGACGGCTATAGGCGATGGAATAGTGGCAAAGACAATGGGCAACAGTAGGAGGCGAGCAGATAAGATGGTGAGGCGGTAGAGAGAGGATATGGAGAGGGTCAGAAAGCGCAAGGATAGGTCCAAATAGGGTCCAAAAAGCGTCCAAAAGCGATCCAGGAGGGTGCTAAGGCTTCCTAGTGCTGCTACAGGGTTACGCCTGTGTTCCCCTTTCAATTCCACACTGATATTAACAGAGAAATCGCCTCGAGACAGTGTTGGTTAATAGGGCTTGTATATGAGTCAACAAAGTGACTTAAGCTCCCCAAACACCGCAGACTGAGAGAGGCTCTAGGCAACAGCAAACTGAGGCAATGCAGGCGAGCTTCACAGTCTATAGGCTTGTTCTATCTGATAATGGACAGAGTAGAGAAGATTGGAGCTTTATGCACACACCAGATATGCCAAAAAGCGAAAAATAGGGCAAAAAGTCGAAATTGATGCAGAGACAGATAAGATGGATGGATTGCCACCAAATCAGAGGTATAGGGAACATTTTTATAGAGTAATATATGGCCCAAATATCACAAGAAGTGAAGCACAGGATGTGGAGATATGCAATAGGGGTCCAATAGGGGTGAAAGTGCCAAAGATGCGAACTTCACAGAGGATGATGGAGTGGATGGATTGCCCCCAAATTGAGGGTGTAAAGTGCAATAGTATAGGGTAGTAGATGGCTCAAATAGGGCCAAGATCCGAGCACAGGATGTGGAGATATGGAATAGGGGGCCAAAAGGTGATTAAATGATGATGAAGGCTCACCGAAAGATCCAGCTCAAATCCAACCGCTCTGACAGGTCTTCTAGGGTTATTTAGGCCGTAGAAGACGATGGTAGAAGTTACAGGACAATCAGATAAGGATTGGGCGAGATATGGTGCAGATAAGACCAAAAAAGTGTCCAAAATAGGGGTAACTTGCAACAAGGAGTTGTTGTTGGAGATCAAGATGAGATCAGAGTAATCTGAGGTGATGGATGAGATAATAAGAGTCCCAGAAGACGATGGTTACGATGGATAAGCAGTAGGACACTTGGATGGTGAGATATGAGGTCAGGAAGATGGCTAGAGCACAGGGCTGATAACCTATTAAGAACAAAGCTTGAAGGAAGTGTCTAGCCACTTGCTGAGAGCAATCAGGGACTGGAATTAGAGTCCAATGTGAGTAACTAGAGAATAGGAAGCATTGGACTCTGCAGTACTGTCCGAAGTTTTGTAAACAAAGGTAAACAAAGCAGCCACAAAGGCGAAATAATAGAGAACACAATCAATAGTGAATGATAGAAGAATAGATAGAGAAAGGAATGAAGATATATAGGTAGCACAAAGGTGCAGAATCACCAAAACTAACAAAAAGGCCAGTAAGGAGGGGGTCCGGGGGAAGGACAAGGTGTTCCAGGAATGTCCAAAAGTGTTTTCTCCTGCCTGAATAATTTGGGAGTGCCAGGAGGAGAAATTGGGGTGGGACAGCTCCTGCTCACCCCACTCCCCCACCTGCTGCTAGCCCTGTACCCTGTTTTCCTCCTCCACAGACACAATCCACATTTCAGGAGTCAAGGAGGCCTCCCATCAGGAAAAATGGGGGTAGCTATATAGAGCTCTATAGCACTATAAGTACTCATAAAGCTGTTATAGTGGTCAAACCTGTTATAGAACCTCTTCCATCTATAGAGCCTCACATAGCCCTATAAATGCTCTTATAGATGTTGGAAATTGTTGTGTGGCTGATAAAAAAAAATTAACACAGACAGGATTTGAACTGTCAATCTACTAGTCAGCTATTGGGTGACTAAGCATCCTACAGCCATACATCACATTTATCCACTACACCATGAGAGCTTATGAAATATATCATACAGGTGTTATATATTGACCTTTTATGGACTTAGATTATTTTTTTTACTCATTATCACTACTTATATTTGGATAAATCATTATTCTTATTTTGTGAGTATCAGGGATACAAACTACTATTTCACTAATACAGGCTACATAATTAATTAATACTGTATGATTTATTGGCCCTTTTAAGCACCTTGAACTATATTATAACTATGGCCTTTACAGCTATAGGAGCTATGTAGGCTTCTATAGGCTATAAGAGCCCTTATAGTACCTTGCCTATAATAATATACTTTACTCCAAACACTTTTGGCGTCTTTCTATTATTGAACAAGTTTATTAGATTAATCCAGAGTTTGAGGGAATTATAGATACTTCTCCCCTTTGGTTAAAATTTTGCCTACTACTGTGCTATAAGAGCTATAAGAGCTATAAGAGCTATGATTGCACTGATAGTACTATAGTTTCTATGAATGCATTTATATATATAGGTGGTGGTTATATAGCGCTATATAGCAAAAGGGTTTTTCCTGATGCCCCAAGTGTCCTGTAGAGAACCCGGGGAGATAGATGCCAATGCAATCCATCCTGGCTCCCAGTAGATTGCCTAGATAAGGGAGGCCATCCCCTCTCCTGCCAGGGAGGTTGTGGATGCTATTACCATCCACCAGCCCCCTTCCCATCCATTCTAGGGAGGCTGTTGATGCCCTCAGACATCATGCTCCCTTGCCACAACACTCCCTTCAACTTCCCATCCCCGCTTTTCTGGGATCACTGCTTGTGAAGGTGGGGGGACCCTGATTGTGAATTGGGTCCTGGTTGTTCTATGGGGCTGGTAGACCAGCTTGTGCGCTCCCCTGGGCGGCCCAATCCTGATGGGATGGTCAGGAGCAGTGACCAGAGCCCCTGATACTTCTGGCTTCTGGGACTTGCTCCCCAGGCTCACATCATTGTCCCACACACAATTGTACTTCTCCCAGCTGCACTTGTCACAGGACATCCTCCACTTCTTTGTCTGCTTACTCCTGCTGATTCCAGCCTGCACCGCTTGCACCCCTCCCCCATACTCTTCCTCTGCAAATCCTCTACACCCCTGGTAATCTCTACCACCACCCTTGTCTTTCCCTTTCCTTTGCCATCAGGAGGTCCTATGGGTCCAGGAACTGACCACTAGATGTACCAGGGGCAAGATGGCTCTGAGGGCCCGGGAACAAGGGGTGGGGATGGAGAACACCAGGACGGAGCTGCCCTCTTTGCCCTCTTCAACAACACCACTGTCATGCAAAAAAAGTCCCGCTTTTTTTTGCTCAGACCGTGCTGCTGCTGTTGCAATGGGCAGGTTGGTAAAAGAATGAGATAGAACCACTGTAAAAAGAAACAGTCAGTAAGTAATTGAAAAATAATGAAAAAAATAAAAACTTACCTTGTAACCACCACCTATTATCAAGAGCCTCCTTCCTCTCAGGAGTCTGTCTCCTGGGATCAAACCAGACAAATTCCTCCACTGTCTCATCTTCACGGCTGATAATAGTTATGCCCAGCATTGTTTCCCTCCTTTATTGTGTCTGTCCCACTCACTACTTCCTTCCTCAGCATCTCCACATACTGGTCCCTGTATTGGACAAGAACCAGGGGCCAGTACATAACAGCCTTCCTGATGTGCTTGTTGGCTTTGTAGATCTTTTCTTGGGTGGAAAAAGACATTTTTGAGTAATTTTTTGGTTGGGGATGTGATGAAAGTGTGGTGTAGGGTAATAAAGGGTTCAGACACAGTATACATGGATCTGGTGCCACAAATTGCGCCTGTGGGAATTTTGAGAAAAATGCACATGATTGCACGTGATGAAAGTCGGAATTGTATTTTTCACAATCAAACGCCGTAAACATTGCAAATACCAACTCCCCAGCAGAAATCCAGTGCCCAAGAACCATCCTCAGGTATGTCCCATCATCAAATATTATTTCACCACCATCTTGAAATACTTTCTCTTCAGATTTACCCATATTACCCACTATATATGGTCTAACAACCATGAATTGAAAGTTCATACATTTACTTGTACTTAAAAGGTCTGATATACATTTTATCAGCAATTTCAAGTGAGTCAACTGGCTTATCAGACAATTTGCCATCCCCAGGGAGGTCCAACTCATCTGAGTGCTCCCCGAATTCCTCCAAATGCTCCCTGGGGCCTTCCTCTATGCCCTCCCTGGGGCCTTCCTCCGCTCCCTACCCAGGGCCCTCCTCAAACCTCTCCCTGGCACCCACTCTTACAAACAATATCTTTGATATTGGGGTGCCATGCAAGAGACCTAATTGTAACAACCCTGGGAGCACAAAATTAGGGATGCCCGGGCCCTCAGACTTTGACATAGTGTTCCCTTGTGTACAAAGGACATCATCAAAAGCTAGATATTTAACACCACCAATGCCTGAACATTGAGACCAGGATAATAGTGGAAAAGAAGGACTTGTTTTCAGTGTCAGTGCTCCATCTGTGACAGAGAAAGTAAAAGAGAGCACAGAGACTAATGCCTTTGACCTGGGTATACCAAAATTCAAGTAGATAATTGTATTGCTATATGTAAATGTATACCTAAAGATATCTCATAGATGTCTCCAATCTATCAGGACCTTAGAAGGCAGAATTGTCAAGATTTAATAATAGCCCAGATATTTATCAAGAGTGGAGTTAAGACCACACTGCATCTCAGCAACCTAATGCGCTCTTTGCCACTCATCATCCTATGATCAAGCCGGGTCATCTTCAATAAACGGACTCTCACTCAGCCAGGTTGTTGAGGATGGGCACAATCATATCACGTCTAACAGGGCCCAGCTGGTACACTCTGCCGGACTCTGCTGGCCCCGTCTATATAGTAATATTATCAGGTAATAATGCCCCATCTAAGATGGAAAGTTATTACTATACTATGTGAATTGGCCAGAATGGCATCAGGATAGACCCTGAGAAAGTTCAAGCTATTTTGGAATGGCCAGAACCTACTTGTGTCAAAGGAGTTAGGGCCTTCCTTAGCTTAGGCAACTTCTATCAAAGATTTGTCAAAAACTTTGCAAATATCACAAGACTGTTGAATAATCTCACAAAAAAGGAAGTTTTCTGGCATTGGGTCTCCAAAGAACAAGAAGCTTCTGATAAGCTTAAAGAAGCATTTACAACAGCTCCCATTTTAGTGTTTCCAGAACCAACTTTTCTGATTTTGCTACTGGGGCCGTCCTATCAATCAAACACCCTGATGATCTTTGGAGGCCTTGTGCATATTTATTGCATAGTTTGTTGCCTACAGAGTGCAACTATCAAATTTATAAAAAAGAGATGCTGGCCATCATTAGAGCATTAGGGCACTAGCGGCACTATTTAGAAGGTTCTAAGCATCAATTTGAAGTTTGGAGTATTTTATGGCAGCATGGAATTTGAATCAAAGACAAACCCACTACGTGGTGTACTTGTCTAGATTCAATTACAAATTAATTCATAAGCCTGAGACTTCTATGGGAAAAGTGGATGCTTTGTCTAGAAGGGAAGATTATGCCAACAACATTGAAGATGACAACAAAAGTGTCACCCTGATAGATCAATTCATGGTCGCCAATGCTAAAATTGGGCAGGATCACGATCTTTCAGAAGTCTTCAAAAAATACATCTCAACTGAAGAAAAAGGTATGCCCTATGACATCATCAACTACCATCCTTAAGCAACCATATAGTACACATGTAGAAACATCTTGTAGTAGTATATAATACCCAATAAGTCAAGGAGACTCCTCAGTACGTCCTCTTGTTGTTTACCCACAACAAACAAGTACTGTGTTGAGAAACAGGCTTCTTCCAGAGACATTTAAAGCTTTACAGATTCTCAAAGATAAGTGTAGAACTGGTTTGTTGGATATTGGAAAAAGAAGAAACAATTTGAATTCATGAATGTTGCAAAAATTTTGCCAAACTACCAGCAATAATATCAATAATATTCAAAACCAGATATACCATGATTATAACAATGGCACAGCTTACATGGGTGTTTGAAATCACCTACAAAATGGGATAAAAATTTTAAATGAAGGTTGAGAAGAAACGCTAAACAGAAGATTAAGTCTCAGTCCTAGTTTTGAGAGCTTTTATTTAACTCACCTAGACAGAAGATTAAGTGTAGGAATAATCAGTAAAGTGTTTATAGTGTGATGAATGTCTCACCTCAGTCTCTAGTTTTGAGGGCTGAGGTGCAAGCTGACTATTATGCTAAAGTATGTGATTGTGTAATCTACTCTAAAAGCAGTCACTGTCAAAGTCCAAGAACTGTTGGAGTATATATATGAGAAATCTTTCTACTTTTAAGACACCCCCTCAATGATTATGGACTTCACTGGATCAACCCCATCTTTGAAGAAAACATTTGATGTTTGACTTGTGGTAGTGCCTTTGTCAGAGTATCTGCAACTTGTTGTCCTGTCAGTACATAGTTAACCTCAATTTCTCCATTTTTGAGTTTGTCACAGATGAAATAGTAGCAAACAGCAATGTGCTTGGTTTGATTATGGAAAGCAGCATTTTTTGCGAGTGCCATTGCTGATTGACAGCTGCTAAGTGGATGTGCCCTGTAGTGGCTGCGTGCCTTCCAAGTGTTCCAACTGCATAGGCCAGGTCAGAATGAGTCCCTAACATTGCATATATCAATGAGCCAAGTGTGCACTAGTACTCTTTTACGTCTGTTTTGAAGGCAGATAGCTTGATTAGCTTGAGGTTAGCTTCCATTGGTGTAGATAAGATGCAACATTCCATTATGTCAAAATATTCTAGGATGGATTTTACATATTGGCACTGTGAACGTTCAATGGTACCCTTTGTTCTGTTGTGATTGATCTCCATGTTGAGTATCCATCAGGCCTCCCCCATGTCGGATGTAGACCATTTTGAGCTTGTCTTTTAGCTAGTTGAGCTTGACTATGCTGTTTGAAAGCAAGAGTTTGTTGTCTACATAGATGGCTATGATTAACATGTTAGAATCTTCTCACTTGTAGAACAGAGCATGGTCAGCGTCACTTCTTGTAAATCCAAGCTATTCAAATTCAGAACAAATTTTGGTGTACCACACTCTTCCTGCTTGTTTCAAACTGTACAGGGAGTTTTGGAGCTTCCAGACCTTGCCTTTGCCGCAATTTGATCCAGGAGGTGGTCCCAAGGATATATCCTTGTCAAGGTCACCATTTAAAAAGGCAGTTTTATGTCCATTTGGTGGATTTCAAGGTTGTACTTGGCTGCTAGTGGTCGAGAATTTTGCCACAGGTGCAAAGGTTTCTTGATAATCAGGTCCCTCAATTTGGCCGAATCCTTTTGCAACAATGCGGGCCTTGTATTGTTGGATTTCCTCATTGAGGCCTTATTTTATCTTGAAAACCCACTTAGATTTGATGGTTTTACGGTCCCTTGGCCTCAATGTCTCTTTGTAAAGCTTTATTTGGTCAAATACTTGGAGTTCTTCAGCCAGGGCAGCAAGCCATTATATGGTGTCTGGTTGCAAAATGGCCTTATTATAGGTCATAGGATCAGTGTTGGTAGACGCTCGGTAAGCGCTATTGTTCTGTCCTTTGATACTTGTGGCTAAGTTCACACGGTCCTCATTTCTCTTATTGATGTCCTTCAAGATTGTCGATGTGACATATGCTTTTACAAGGAAATAGCCATCTTCAGGAATCAGTGTTTTTCTGATGCACGCAGAACATCAAACAGCTGGAGGTGGGATGAGGCTTGGATAGGGTTGAGGAGGTCCTCTGGCTTGATTTGATGAATGGTTGGTCAGTTTGGATGTGAAATGAACAGACAGTGTATTGTTTGTTCCAGTATCCATTTGCTGACCTTGGTTTTTGTTTGTAGCGCCTTGACTAGAGGTTGGAGGGGTGCAAATGAACTGTTTGCATTCCCATTGCCCCTTCTTTCCTCTTGGTCATCCATTTCTTGTGCATTGTTGCTTATAGTGGCGGTGCTTCCAATCATTTTGGGCACTCTTGAGGGGGAGTCAGGTTCATATCGGAGCTGTATTATCTGATGGCCTGGACCCTGTTCCCTCATATTCGCTTGGTCTTGCCCTTGGTGAGTCGGTCTGGCATCTATGCGGACTCAACTTACTTGGGCCCCATTTCCTTTGTCAAAAACAATGTCCCTGGACTCATAGAGTTTCCAGTGGTTTGATGGACACATAAGTGTGCCTTTTTGTGCTGTGAATAACCCAGGTATGTGCACTTTATTGATTTGGCATTGAGTTTCTTACGCTTCTCATCAGGGATGTGTACATAGGCTTTGCACCCAAGGATTCAAATATGTGATACACTGGGTTTATTTCCAGTAAAGACTTTGTAAGGTGTGGGATCACCTGTGAGTGCCCGAGTAGGGACTCTATTGACAATGTGCATAGCATGCAGGACAGCATCCCCCCAATACAAGAAAGGCAATGCTGCATCTTGTAGCATAGTGCATGCCATCTCAACCATTGTGCAATTCATGCGTTCAGCCACACCATTTTCTTGTGGTGTAAAAGCGTTTATTTTTCTGTGGTGCATTCCTTTTTGAGCCAGGTAAGTCTGGAACTCTTTGGATTTGTACTCCCCTCCCCCATCACTTTGTGTAATATATCTGCTTGCAGACCTGTTTGAACTTTGGCTCATGCAACGTAGGATTTTAAGCACTTGAACACTTTGTTCTTGTGTTTCAGCAAGTTGATTACTATGTGATGCAAGAATCCATTGATAAAAGTGACAAAATACCGGTGGCCAGATCTTGTTTGGGTAGCCATTGGACCACAGATGTCTGTGTAAGTCCTATGCAGGACTTGGGGGGTTTTTTACACCAGGAGTGTTAGGGATAGCATTATGAGTTTGCTTTCCTTCAAGGCAGCTAATGCACAGTGTGCCATTGTGAGTGGTTTTACCAGTGATTTCTATGCCGTTAACCATCTTTTTTTGAAGTAGCTGTTGGATATAGTTGTGGTTCAAATGGCCAAGACATCAATGCCATGTTTTAAGACTGGCTTTTGACATGGTTTCCTTTGCTACCAAGAAAAACAAGTTTTTGGCTTGTTTTTCTGTGTCTCCGGAAAGCTCAAGTTCTGCAATGCAAGCTTGGTTGAGCATGATTCTGCGGCAAGGATATAAAGATTGTTCCTTTTAAATGCAAGTCCAGCTATCTCATTCCTTAATAGGATTTTACAGAGATTCTGCTCGAATGCAAAAGTGTATCCTCCGCTTGACAGTTTGGACACAGACACCAAGTTTCCATGCAGATTGAGGATATAGAAGACGTCCTGGAAGATGGTTTGTCAAGTTTGGTTTTTACCCACTTGGATATCAAGGAGTATTTTGCTGATACCTTTAGCATAGATTCTGTGATTGTCACTGAGTGTAACACTTTGAGATGGATTTAAGTCCTAGTAAGTGTCAGAACTATGGCCTCTTTGAAGTAATGGAGCTGCGGAGCATAGGGACGGAGTAACAGAGTACAGAGGACGAGATGGGGAATCGGCTTAGCTCGTGCACTGGACCCTTCCACAGACCTTGATCCCTAACTTGTTGAAAGTGGACGGAGGAGAAGTAGAGGATGAAAGGGAGCAGAGTAAAGATCCTTCAGAGAAGGATCGGAAAGGACTTCAGAAAAAGACTGGTAAGAAAGTGAGGGAATCTAGTTGATATTTGAACTGCAGGAACAGAGTACAGGAGTTACAGCTTATATACTGTTGGGGGAGCAGGAGCTTGTAAGGAGTAACTCATAATGTAGGTACGGAGTTCCATGTGGACAATTATCTAGCGAGAGGAGAACTTATGTGCAGGCAGTGTATTATAAGGTCTAGCTACAGAGTCCATGAGGAATACTAGAACGTGCGAGGAGAAATGTATGGTGGATTCAAAGTCTGGTGCAGGAGTATTGGAGTGGACAACCGGAGTACCATGTGGGAATGGGGCATAGAGTTATGCCAACCGGTATACCACAAGGAACGTAATCTATAACTTTGGTTTGGGGGTTTTGGGCTTGGAGAATAACTCTTTCAGAGATGCCGGAGTTCTGTCTTCCGGTAGGGATATGAAATTTAGTGATAAACCACTCTCTCTTTGAGCTCATATTGGCTGACGCTCTGGAGTCTACTACCCAAACAGATTTGTAGTAGTCAGAGGTTTGAGAAGTGCAGGCCATGAATAGCTGAATTGGCTCTTATTCTGCAATGTGTGCAATTTTTGCTGTAAGATCAGGCTTGGCCTTTTGTTTCTCCTTTTCTGTAGACACTTTTGCTCCTTCATCAGCTTTCTTTTTACAACAGTCTCTCCAAATGTCCTGACTTTCCACATGGTGCGTAGTTACATTTCTTCTTTGTCTTTGCATCTCTTCCTTTGGTTGACTTTCCCTTGTTATCAAAGGTCTTTGCAGCACCACTTGTGGACCAGAGTCACAATGAGAATTCTCTTCCATTAGGACTTGATTTATTACTATTTCAATTAAGAGTTTGTCATTTGTTGAGGTGAGGATTGTTCAAAGTGTAGAATATGATGGAGGTAATACTATTAATATACCTGTTGCAACAAGAGAGTCATTGAGTGCCTGCCTTAGTGAGGCAAGGACATGAGCCTTTTGTCACATGGCATTTAGCTGTGGTTCCAAAGTGTCTGAGAGGACACCTCAAAATAGTTCACCTATTAGGTGGGCTATTGTCTGTTTTCCTCTTCCTTTATATCGCTCATTTAGCTTTGTCCAGATCCCTTTTGCATTTAACCAGAACAGTACCCCATTTAGAGGTTCATATTTTAGCATAAGAGTAATTTAAGCCTTTGCTTCCTTATTTCGTTGCTTCCACTTAGCCTGTTGAACGGGCATTGTGCCTCCAGGGTTAACATCTGTTCTATCAATGACTCCTTGTAGTCCTTGGAGGTCCAGGACCATAGAGATACAATATTTCTGGGTTTGGAAGTTTGAGCCATCATTCTCAAGTGATAGAATATCATATAAGTGGCTCGAGGCTTGGGTTGTTTGAGATGAGATTGTAGGTGCTGTACTAATGGAGATAGGTGGTGCATTTGGGCCTTGTGATATTGAGGCAGTTTGTGTTGACATTTATAAGGATTGTAATGAGGAGTGAATGTTGGTGAATTGTTAAAGAGCGGCAGGGCTCATAACCTTTTGAACAAAGGTTGATAAGAAATGCTAGACAGAAAATTAAGTCTAGGAATAATCAGTAAACTATCTATAGTAGTGTGATGAATGTCTCACCTCAGTCTCTAGTTTTGAGAGCTGAGGTGCAAGCTGGCTGTTATGCTACGTATAAGTATGTGATTATGCAATCTACTCTAAAAGCAGTCACTGTCAAAGTCTAAAAACTGTTGGAGTATATATATGAGAAATCTTTCTACTTTCAACAAAAATAACTACTTGTAACAAGTTAAAATTAATAAAACTCAGTGAAACTCAGCCGCTGCCAGAGAGGCTGTAGAAACAACTGAGGTATTCCTATACTAAGCCCCCTTACTACCTAAGGTATAATGACTCCTAGCAGAACAATGGTGTTGAGTCAAGCAAACTGTAAGAGAGAATATCTCAGTCTGATTATTAGAAGACTGAGGTTGTCGAGAATAAGGAAGTCCAAGTTTTGTGTAAGTGCGGGAATATCTAATGATTATGTAATGTGTAAAAGAGCAAAAAGTGTAAATCAATGGATAGGTAAGGAATATCTCAACAAATTGGTGACTCCATGGAGTGGTGGGTATTTTCCACTGTGGAGAAGTCAATGTAAATCAGGTGAATTCGGACATAAAACAAGTGAAAATACCGTGTAGTAGTCCGAGTTGAGTTTTTATTTGATTACAACCTCGGCTAGTGGTTTGTAACTGTAAAAGCTTATGGGCCCCATTATTTTGGGTGTTTGGGAATTTATATCAACCGTATTTGGTCACCCGCTTGAAAGGTTTCAACCTGCTTCACCTGTGACTCCCACAGAAGCTATCTAATTAGAGGATGTGGGCTGGTTTTAGGCCTTTTTTATTATCTCTTCATTATCAAGAGACTTTAGAGCCACAAAACAAGACTTAGTTGAACCAGCGAGAGTACCTGGTTAGTCAGCAAAGCCACAACCTTGATTTGGAGTCCGTGTCATCCCAATTAGGCACAAACTACATAGTTCTATTGCCTCTCCCGCTTTGGCAGCTTAGGCTTTTTTTAGGAGACCGCAACACCCCAAATAAAGTAATTGCTACACAGTTCAACAGCTTCTCCCTGCACTGGCATTGGTATACTCAAATAACTATTGCGTAAGGATCAATGGACACATCATGTTGCCACTGAGAGGACACATGAGCTTGCTGTCGGACACAGCAAGCTCACATATCTCGCTTGATTCTCCATCCCTTAACACGGGTCTGGGCTCTCATGATTGCTGGTGTATCATACAGTCCAGTAGACAACCACATGTACATTCAGTACGTGTAGACTAAGGTATAGATAAATACAACATCATTCCAGGTTGAAACATACTTGGATACGCATTGAGGGGAAGCATACAAGGACATAGATATGGCATAAGTAATAGCATAAATACATGGACCCATAATGAGGCACTAATGAAGATAGCATGCACACGGCCCAAGTCAGTGATGGCAGTGTATCGTGCTAACATGATACTCACATCTGTATCCCCTACTCCTTGTCTCCCAAGTCTTCTAATGATGATTCAATCACCTCTGCACTTTCGGGCGCCCTACAACCTACTGTCTTTCTATTCAGGGTATGTTGCCCATTCTCCTTGTTATGCTGGGCAGTCTGTTGTTGCTTTCGTGGAAAACCTGCATCAGAGCGCTTTTTCCTCTTCTTACGAGTCACCTTGCCTGCTTTCTGGTGTGCCTCAAGTTCAACCTTGTAGCTTTTTAACTGCAATAGTGTCAGTTTGACCCAATGACAAGTGCCGTTTTGCCATGCATTACAAATCTTCCGGATTTCTGCCACTGTCCCAATTGTAGATGGATTGATAAAAGGAATGTTTGCAGGCCAGCTGACATTTTTGACACCATGCAAAGCAACAATTGCTGTTTCATAATTCTCATAGTCTATCTTGGCTGTTTGTCGCAGGACCTGGCCTATGATCAAGTATTCAATTAGTGTACTTCATCACTGTAAGATGGAATGTACAAAGGCCAATCTTGCAGGCTTTGGTACGTTAACAACAACAGTTTTTGAGGTTATCATGCTCTGCAGTGTCTACAGGAATGAATCAGTGAAGGGGCCCCACCGCTGAATTGAGCACTGACTTTGATTTCTAGAACATCCCCACTGCTCAAATAACTGAGCTATTTCATCTGGGTCCCTGCCAATAATGTTACAATAACACAATTTTCGGACCTTTCCTTTATTTTATTCTCTGCTTTAACCTTGTACTTTAGCCTTCACACATGGTGCCACGCGGCACTTCCCCTTTTGTCCAAACCCCTCTTTTTTGTGCTGCATTGCCTTTTTTCTTATTTTGGACACAACTCTCTCACACAGTGGAGCTGGCCATGCGGGCTTGGCCTCATGATATCATCAGCCACTGTCTCTATCAACTGTATAGTACACATGTACAAACAACTCTGTAATAGTATATATACCCCAATAGATCCAGGAGACTCCTCAGCGAGTCCTCCTGTTGTTAACCAACAAACTCTCTGCAGCCCAAGGGGTAACCACTCCCCATTCACTACCCTTATAGTGTGTTCTTGTGTGCGCCAGAGTAACTAACTCTTGGTTGTTACAAATTCACAGTTTAGTGACAACAAAGACAATGATAAAGGCAATGGCAATATTGTGAATATTGACGGTGTGCTAGATGGTTCAGAGCCTTTGGGTATCAGTCACACGGGAGGAGAATTTGAAGCTCTCACACAGGAACTCAATGGTAGTTTATGGAAAGAGTAAGTCTTCTGTTTCATAATGTATTATTTTCTATTGCGGGGTCGTCAGTCACTATTGGCAGAAACCGTGTCAACAAGATTATCAAAATTGCCGAGACCGTATTATGCGTAGAATCCATGTCTTTAATCATCAGTTAACAGCAATTACAGATGCGTACATGAAGTGAACTTACCATTGTAAGGAAGCAGGTGCTTATGGATTTCTAGGAGAGCAGAGAGCAAGTCTCAGCAACGACTTACCTCAAGGGACAGGATTTGTTAAGGTTAAGGTGGTCAACATTTATTGTAAGAGATTGAATTTGTTTCGCCGCTTTGTGTTACTATTGTACAGACACCCAAACATTTTAACTCAACATCATTCCTAGTGACACTTTTGTTGTGTCAGCTCTTGTTTGTCAAGGTATCATGCCTTGTTCACCTGTATCTCCATCTGTGGGCATTACGGCCAACACATTGGAGCTGTATTGTGTGGCACATCTGCAAAACCCCCATTTCTCGATTTAGGCCTGGGTGAAGACTCTCAGTGATTTGCAAGGAGTAGGTCTGTTCATTTTGATTGTACAGATTGCTTTGGCCATGCTTAACCATTGTTCCAGGTTCAACATCAAAGGTGTCTTGCAAGACATTTATCTATCACCTTCAACCTCTATCTTGAAGTCCGAGAGCGTGTCAATGAACTTGTATAACATTGCCTTCAATGTGATTCACCCGAGTGGAGATTGAAGCATGCCTGCCCTCTATGTACGTGTAAACTAAAGGACGAGGTACCCTTACAGTTTCAGATTATGTACACAATAGACGGCAATGACTCACTCAAGCAAATAATCAGACGGACACCCTTGTCAGATGATGAAGATGAAAAACCAGGACCTTCATCAGAACTTCCAAGTCCACAGTACATTTGCGGTGATTGCTACTCGTCAACGGAGTTGGTAGACAGATGGGCGCACGGAGCTTTGCAGAACATGTTGGGAGAGGCACTCAATGCTGTATGGACTAAAGGATCATGTTCTCATATTGATGTGAATGAATTACAGAATGATGCTGAGGACAATCTATGTGCCAGACACTGGAAAAACATGAAGGATGATATAGTGGAGAAGATGTGGGGGTGTATTTGATGAAACTGGTATATTTCTGGCTCTTTGTTACCACGGTATCTCCCTCGTTGTTGCGGATATCATGCAGAGTGGGGAACTGTAAGTTTTTTCACCCCTATCTAGATTGTTTCAACACAACACTACCACTCTATTCATGCAGAGGCAAGTATCCTCTGGCTGTTGTCGCAATACTGCCGGACGTGTTTGGTGAAGGTCTTGCAGGCAGCTTTGACATTAACTGCAAGTTCAAGACTACCCTTTGGAACAGCCCTCTTGGTCCACAAGCCTGCACACTTAACCACACATGTCTAGTAGGGACATTTCATGGACACGCTCACAGACGCCTCTGTCAGCTCAATCACCTGGCAATGTATGTTGAAGGTCTAGGCCTAGAGGACTTGGAGGGATGCAAGTGTGCATTCTCCAAGTCCAATGCCTTGGCATTGTCTGTGCAATATGCCAGCATTTTCCACCAAAAACAAGCCATCAATACTTATTTTGAGCACAATGACTTGTTTGAAGTCTATTATAATTTATGTAAGTCGAATTCCTCTCTACGGACTTCAAATGATATATCATTTTGAATGATAGCTATGTTCCTATACAACAACTACAAGCAAGCATTGGACATCCTTGCCACTGGACCGGTTAATCTTGCAAAAGCTATGCAAGAGCTTCAAATTGTTGAGAAAGGGATGTTTGAGAGCTGGCTCCAGGAGGAAGAAACTTACCTAACCAGTCTATGCAAGGAGCAGGTGGAAGAGACACATCAAATGGAGTACTGGCAGAAGCTCGCCAAACTCACAACCAGCGAGGATGAAAAGTCATTGTTTTGTAAAACTAATAACCTTATCCTTATATTTGCAGACAGGCTCTGGCGGCCGCAACTAATATATTCTCTTCACAGACTCCCACAACACTAGCTACGCCGAGGGCAAATCCAACACAAAGGACAGAAACAGCCCATTGTCATGCACAAGAAAAATACGAGAAGATCTTGGAGGCTGTACAAGCAATAGAAGTAAGGCTCTGCATTACACAACGCTGGATGCCAGATGATCTGGAATGGCAGAATGCTGGCAGGCTTGTGGCCATGCAGAAATATCAGACAGCCTTAGATCATCTGGAAGGGCTTGTTGTGGCTCATATGTTTGACTGACAAAAATAAACCAATCTCAGATGGGTAAGCAGTTTATTGAGGGGTGCATACTAAATACTAATAGGCCTCTAGGTTATGCTCTACACAAGCATATTGGCAAGGTCTTGCAAGCACAATCAGCGGCTATCTGGACAGCACTGGATCACTATAACGCCGCTGCAAAGGCCCTGCAACCACCCTGTTGTACCCTGGATTGGAAGCAGGTTGTGGAGTATGCATTTCTTGTAGACTTTGACCTCCTGCGTGATGCGCAGCAGGATATATTATCCAGGCCATGGGCAACTCTGGCCAGCCGTCTTGCAATGAATGAGTACTTTAAGATTAGCAGCACCCATGAAGAAATCAAGCATCTCAATGTTGAGATCAGGCGATTTGCGATGTACCTGCATGATGAAGACATATACTTATGTGCATGTGAAAAACAAGTACGTGAGTCCAATCCCATTCTAGCCCACCAAATCAATATACACCGGAGGGAGCAGGGGCGCTTCAATGCACACCATGTATCCCGGTTGGTGGAAATCTCATGGCTACCAGGCTTCAGCGGCACCATACATCCTGGTGAGAGCATCAACACCGGACCAGGAGAGTGCTAGCACTCCTTCGGTGCACATCCCCTCAGTGACGGCTGGTGGTGGTTCTACGGTTGGGGGGAAATGGCCCAGGCAGCTGACAGTCAAGAAGACCTTGAGGACGGAGAAGAGGTCGAGGAGGACACTATCAAAATCTCAGCGGCCTTTGAACATATCGTACACATATCTGGCAATGGCTGAACATTTTACTCTGAGGATGAGCTTTTATGGGATACATGTTGTATTGTATGTATGTACATATGGTTGTCTACTGGACTGTATGATACACCAGCAATCATGAGAGCCCAGACCCATGTGTTAAGGGATGGAGAATCAAGCGAGATATGTAAGCTTACTGTGTCTGACAGCAAGCTCGCATGTCCTCTCAGTGGCAAAACCATGTGTCTGTTGATCCTTACACAATGATTATTTGAGTATACCAATGCCAGTGCAGGGAGAAGCCATTAAACTGTGTAGCAATTACTTTATTGGGGTCTCGTGGTCTCTTAAAAAAAGCCTGAGCTGCCAAAGCGGGAGAGGCAATAGAACTGTATAGTTTGTGCCTAATCTGGATGATGCGGACTCCAAACCACTTTGCTGACTAACTGGGTACCCTTGCCAGTTTAACTGAGTCTTGTTTTGTGGCTCTGAAGTCTCTTGATAATGAAGAGACTCAGGATATTAAAAAAGGCCTAAAACCAGCCCACATCCTCTAATTAGAAGTACATCAGCTCGCCAATTGTCCCTCTAATTAGATAGCTTCTGTGGGAATCACAGGTGACTCGCTTACAATTTGCAGATGCTGCAGTAGGATGAGTCTAAGTACAGTTGATTGTCTCATAACGCATAATGTCGGGACCCCCCAAAACTACATACAATACGAGACTTATGCGCTACCAGAGGTGTTACAATGTGTGACTACATGTGACCTAGGGTGACTCCCGCGAGCAGTGTGACAATAATGCAACACCAAACACTCTGAAACACTCCTACTCTATTCTATGAACGATTTTAGCGTGGTTTGCCTAGCATTTTGGACCTCTTGGCATCGTAGAAATGCTCTATAGTGACAAAGCTGCCCCATCAAGTCCAGCAATCCCCCCCAACCTGCCTGTTGGATACAGCCTTGTTCAAGATCCTAGCACAGGCTCATGATCTCTGCGCCAGTCCATGATTGTGATGGTGTTCCGTCTTCATTGTCCGACTCCACACTAATCATGTCCTCTTCACTAGCCATTAACTCTCGGACCTCAGCAACAATCTCTTTATCATCAAGTGCAAACTCTTCATCAATCAACCTCTCTGCAGCTGGATCAACAAATTCATCGACTGTCAGAGGCTTGCCAAAGATGCAGTTTCGAGATTTGAGTTCCCCAATTGCATTTTCTAGCTGATCTTCAATATTACTGAGCTGCAGCAGCAGTTTTGGAAGTGCAGGTATTCATATCTTGAGGCCTGTTTGACTGGCAGCTGCATTTGCAAGACTTTCAACTGCGGCAATCACAGCTTCTGTGTCACCTTTAGCATCCATAACAGTGTTCAATGCTGGCCTCCGGTCTCCATCCGAATATCACCCAGACAAGGCCTGTTTGATACAAACTTCAGTAATTGGTAATATCATAGAGTCACTGACTGCAAACTCTCACATAACACCCCACCCAATAGGATTTACATGTGCTTGTACATCATTGTATGGGATAGTTGTTGGAATGGAGGGATCTCTGTGCAAAGAATAGTTAGAACTTGAAAACAAGAGCAATTAAAATCAGATCTTGACATACAGTTGAATTTGACTGTGATCCCACCAGTGATGGATAGTAGTCAATGTAACAGCTTCCCAAGCAGCCTTCGCCATCAAAATACCTTCAAGTAAATTGATTGAATAAATGTCCCTCTTGCCAGCTTCATCAAGGTCAAGTGCTTTTGCGCAGTAAATCTTCCTATATCCAGCCTCAAAGCAGTGGATGCCTGCATCACATGGCTGCACAAACAAAGTCATATTTGCTTTGAAAACCTCCATCCGAACATTAGTTGGTTGGTATGATAGCTTGTGTGCAGAGAAGCCGTCTACAAATAGGCAGACCTGACGGTTCTTGTTTTGCATCTTAAGATCAAAATGCTTCATCCATCTGTATACTGCAATTAGCACTATCATAACACTAAATGTGGGCATGCCTTACTCTTCAAACAGTGCAGTAATCATCCAGGCCTTCTTATTATTTTGGTAATAAATACCAAGCTGCTCTGGTGATTGCTTTTTAAAGCAGCATGGCCTTCTTGACTTCCCAATGTAAATGGGCTCAAACTTCTCGCTCCCATCTGCATTGCATGCAAGACCAACAGAGAACTTCTCCTTTTTCTTCCCACTCATTTGCTTTGTTGCGAGGCCTCGGTCTGGTGGAGCGCTGTGAGATAATCTTATCAGCTTGATCTGGAAACTCACAATGGAAATAAGCCTGTTTCGTCAAAATTCCACCGATCTCTCGGAGCATATTGCAAGAGAATTTTATGGCACCGCTCACGCTCAGCACTGACTGAATCAAGATCAACTGACCCTGCCTCACCATGCTGGCCATACTCTTGGATGTTGTAGGTCCTACAAAAGGATGCAACCCATCCATCACCTATCAGCTGCTCCTCAATTGGCACCTGAAAATTATCTTCAAAGTGCTTCCGCTTCTTCTTCAGCATTGGCCCAGTAAAGTGCATGCCCCTGGCTTCCATGCTCTGGATCCACAGGACTAAGGCCTTCTTGACATCAGGTCTTGTCACGATCCGTGGGTATTTTGCTGACAAAGCACTTGGATTGTCATTGATGCAAGCCTCCAATGCGATGCAATCCTTCAGTTTCCGTGATAAAGTCGACTGCGTGAAGATCAGCGCTCCTGATTTCAAGGTGCAAAAGTGTGCAACAATGTCTGCTTGTGGTGTATTGGGGTGGGTATCAATGTAGGTGAAGACAGTAAGCCAGTCTGCTAGTGTAAGGTTCTGTCTTGATCTCTGCACTGGAGGCTTTGCAGAAGTTGCAGGTGCATCTTTGTTTTTTGCTGCTCTCGGCTGGTGGTTGTATGGGCAAGGCTTGTCGCGAGGTTTTCGTTTCTCGGCAATAGGCATAGGTGCAAATTTGGTTTTTTGTACAGAAGCCCAATTTCAAGCAGTATACATATGCATTGAGGACAATGGTTGGTAGTGAACCGAACATTGCACCAAGTCCATTCACCCAAATTACCATCTAATACTGCATAACAAGGCCTACAGTACATTCTGTTATGTATCATGCATATTTTTTTTCATTTTCCTCGCGCCCCATTGTGGGCTCCACAAAAAGTTGATGCATTACCAGAATTATGCACTACGAGGCAATGCATTATGATACAATCAACTGTATTAACATGGAAGATTTTGCCCCAACACATGGTACCCTGAAGTGATCATGATTTTTGTCATCATTTGATTTATTTAATAGGTTTCTACACAGCTTTCAGTGGATAAGATGCTTTGTGTATTCTCTGATTGCAAATTCACACATAAATTGATGTATTCTTTCAAACTATGGATGATACTATTTGGCATTTTGTCAATACTTTGATTGAAAAAACCATAGCAACACATAAGTTACTTACGTCTGCATGCTTAGCCTAAGTGGGCTCTGATATATTCAGCGCGGAGTATGCTGGGGGATTACCACTTGTAGATCTCCCAAAAAGATTCACTTCGCCGCTTTGCCTATCCGTTTCTTGTGGAGATACCGTAGACAAATACGTCAATTGAATGTCCCGATTCGACGCAGGGTTGATGGGGTGTAGCATGTTACATGCTTGATTTGCTTCATCCGTACCTGGATATATGATATAAATGTTGGTGAATGTACACAGCAGGATTAAGTGACACAACCTGATAATAATATCCGTCGCGACAACTCGGTCTCAGAATAGACAAAGTCACCTTCTGGAATAATGGGTCTAGTGTCTGCTGGGGAAACGGAAATAACTCTGTTTGGAGTACTAACAACCTGACCAACTCCATCTTCGATAGCGGTTGTCGTTGATGCAGTTGATGTAGATGTGAGATCCATGTGATTTCTGATATGCCAAGCTGGTGCAATGCGTGTTCCTCTCTTGGGTCGTCGCACTTGCTGCAAGAATCTGGTTGTGGTGGATAGTTCACTCGGAGTGTTTGATACAGATGCATGCAGCTCTCTTCCAACATCCAATAGGATACTACCTCGTTCGCTGCCATAGGCAGGGGGGGGTGCAAGGGTTCCCGCGCAAGGGGCCAAGCCCCATTTTTTGACGTTGGCTTCGATGAATACGAATCCGGCTTGTCCAAAATTAACATGTACGCTGCAGGGACCATCAGCGCCTATCGTAGGAAATAAATTCCATTTACTGAAGCCGACGAAGGCATCCTCCAACTTTCTTCCGTTGCGAGTGAAGAAAATGATACCAGTGCGAGGACGATATCCAACACCAAGTACATCTCCTTCTCTCAATATTGGTCCAAATGATGACGTAGTGAAGGGATAGTTATAAGATTTATTCCCATTCGAATGATATGCAATTGAGTAGCGATTGACTCCCGGTAAACGAAAGGTAGGGTAAGGTTTTGTTGCCAGGCCTATGGCTACAGCTGTGGAGTCGGGGAGATCAAACATCTTGACTTCCCAATAATAGACTTCGTTTAACTTGGGCAGAGGGAGATTGGATTGCACGCAAGAAGACGAGGCAGGGTCGGGAAGGAAAGTAATCTCGGTCCGCGCGTGAACCAGCAAATAATTGATGGTGTCACAATCAGGCTCGAAACACCACGCTGAGACGCCCTTTTCCTGAATATACAGGAATTGGGATAAGGTTATATCGGTTGGATGAGAGTTGGGTGGATGCTGGAGTTGGTAAACTGAAATGTTTTGCCCGATCAGCCCATACAAAGGCGCCAGTTCAGAGTGGGGGTGAAAACACACCTTTAGCTTTAAGATATGACCTACGCACTGATTCGATGGCACTCTCTAGCCAACGAAATTCAAGACCTTCGAAACCGCCCTCTCCGTTTACAAATTCCTCTCTACCCAAATCAATGGGGCCACTGGAGTGATTGAGCATGCCACCTCGGCGATGGCGAGAAAGCGCGACACATGCAATCACCAGTAACAAGACGAATAAACACATAGAAAGAAATACAAGGAGAGGTAAAATCAACAGGCGAACGTCGTGCCTTGGTGAGTTCGGTGGATTAGGGGTGTCGGCCACCTGCATATGAGATATTTGACTCGATATATCTGGCCAACCAAGCCCGAGGACGGCAGAACTAGTCTGATAAGGGTTGGAAATTGGACCAACATAAGTCTGGAGAGAACTTCCTTGCATCTCAAAAACTTGCCACAGAATTGAAAGCACAACTTCGAATATTTGAACTTGAGGAATATCCCTCGTCGTCACGCAGGTGTCACTAGTAACGGACTGACGAAGATGGAACAAGGCGGAGTGCCAATGCGCTTCAGCATACACACTTACACACTGTAACGGTCACGGGAACGTCACACGAGTAGTAGGGGGAAAATGAGAGAGCTCTCGAGCGATCCGAATTCACAGTATTAAGTCTACTATTGATTCTGAAAATGCTGCTCTCCTACTACGAGTACGAGGTCCTTATATACTGTAGGTAGGTTAGCTAAGAGGTCCATAATTCGATAATTAAATAACTAAAGAAACTAAATGAATGACTTATTACTAGGGATAGCTGAGTTGACCGTAAAGGATAGTGGATCTAGCTATGTACGCGAAGGGGAAATTGGCGAAGACTAGGTTCTGAGACAAGCGAGGCTATGTGACCAGCGTCACATCCGTTACAAACACCAAGCATAACCGATTTTTGTCACACCCAAAATTGATGAAGAAGCCTGAAAGTAGTTAGAATATGTGATTGTATTTAGCTCTCATACCTGACAATGACATCTTCCAGGTTGGAAGGATAATCATGAAACCACGCTGGATGCGCAACAACAACGGGTATGCGGTGAGAAATTCATAGCTACAGATATAGTTGACGGTGACAGTGACTGCAGCTCCAAATATTGGCCCACTTGCAATGGCAGTACTGGCAGCCATAACAGAAATCATATGTGCATCGTTGCAGATTGCAACAATCAGGGAGACACTACTCACCCAGATTTCCTTGAGCCTCTGTTTGCAGGTGTCTACAGTGTCCTATCCCCCTTCTATCAATGACCAATGTAAAAACCTACCAAACATCACCATTGCCACAAACATACCCCATGAGTCTTACTACCGCATTCTCCTTGACAAAACCGGATAAACCCGGTCTCTGCCAAAGCAGCCATTATTCTCCATGGAGCATAGCCACCACTCCATGGAGTCACCATTGTTCTCCTGGGAGCACAATTGTACTCCTAGGAGTCATTATACTATAGCGAGTAGCACCTCCAACTATAAGTAGTAGGGGGTTTAGTATAGAAATACCTCAGTTGTTTCTATAGCCTCTCAGGCAGCGGCTGAGGTATGTTACATTACATTTATTAGAGATCACCTTAAACTAACATCCATTGTAGTTTCACTTAGGTAAATAATAAAGTTGTTTCTATAGCCTCTTGGGCAGTGGCTGAGTTTCACTTAGTTTTATTAGGTTATGAGCCCCCCTGGTGCGCAAAAGCTACGCAGGAAATAATTCTTATTTGAAATGGCAACCTCGGAACCATGACCACAGCACACGATACATCCGCATGTCCAGTTCTCACTGGACCCAACAATTTTCAGATATGAAAACTCCAGATCATCTCAAAGCTACGTCGGGAAAAAGTTCTCTGGGATGTTACTGGAGAGGAGCTTAAGCCCTCACCAGGAAAACCTACCTCCTCGGAGGATCCTGAAATCACCTGGATACTTAAGGATAAGAAGGCACATGGAATCATTCAGGACCACATCTCTGATGCCCTCCTAATGAGGACTGGAGACCTCACCAGCTCCAAGGAGTTATTTGATAAACTTGTCTCACTCCATCAGACGTCAAACATTGCCCCGGCCTTCTATTCATTCCAGCAACTCACCAAATTATCCTGGGATGGGACATCACCTATCCAGGACCACATTGCGAAACGGACAATTGATTCACACCTCTCCAGAATGAAACTAGGAGTTGATACCAAACTCATGGCTTTTGCTCTTCTCCAATCTCTCCCATGCACTCCTGAATGGCAAATATTTCAGTCATCGGTAATCAACACGATTGAAGAAAATAAACTTATCTTTGATGCAGTTGAGATCTGGATCACTGCAGAAGTTGCACGACAGTCAGGGAAGGCCCCTGGAGGTTCTGAATCAGCACTCAAATCTGAGGAGAAATGGTGTAACTTCCACAAAGCCAAATCACACAACACCTCGGAGTGTAGAACACTTCAGTCAGCTGAAAAAGGTCAAAGGAAGAAGGGAAAGGAAAGACACAAGGATAAAGGAAAAGAGAAGGAAAAGGCAAATACAGCGGAGCAATCATCTGGATCTGACTCCGAGGAGGAACAGAGTCATATTGCATTGGAACATGTACATATTTCCAAGCCCCTTGCTAAACACATTCAAGCTTACCTTGTGTCGGAACCCGATAAGACCAAAACAACAATTATTATTGACTCCGGAGCAACATCCCACATGGTCCCTCACCGCTCCTGGTTTGAGCCAGGAACATACCATGTTCTGCATCCTCCGAGGACAATCAGTTTTGGGGATAAATCCTCTGTAAATGCCATTGGCATTGGAACAGTAATCCTACAAGCAACTGTTGGCAAAAAGGACTACAATATTGCACTGTCAAATGTCTTACTTGTGCCAAACTTCACGTTAGCACTTGTCTCTGTCCACAAATTGTCCAAAACGGGGTTATCAACACTTTTTCCAGCAGGGTCAAATGCTTGTGAAGTTCGGAAAAAGGAGGAACTTATCCTCACTGCCTTACACAAGCAAGAACTTTATCACATCCAAGCAAAACCCGAAATCAACCTGGAGTCAGCTTTTGCAGCAGTAGATGTAAATTTATTGCACAGGAGAATGGGACACATTGGAATGGACCGCTTGCAACAAATGGTTACAAAAGGACAGCTCCAGGATATAGACACCCTTACCGGAACCCTGGAGTTTTGTGAACCTTGCACTTTAGGAAAGATGAAGAAATTACCTTTCAAGTCCACTGGAGGAAACCGAGCCAAGCGCCCCATACAAATTGTGCACACAGATGTTGGAGGACCAATCAAACCAACTTCCAGGGAGGGTTTTTGGTACTGGATTATCATTGTAGATGATTTCTCCAAATTTCCATGGATATATTTCCTAAAGCATAAAAGTGAAGCACTGGAACGATACAAGCAATGGAAAGAAGATGTCCAAACATTCTTCCGCACTCATTTGGGAGAAGAAAACTTCACTCCACTATACACAGAATTCCTCCGGAGTGATGGGGGAGGAGAATATACTGACAATGCATTCAAAAATCAACTCCGAGGAGATGGTGTCATCCAAGAAACTACAGCTGCAGATACTCCAGAACAAAATGGCATTGCAGAACGCATAAATCAGACATTGACTACATTAGCAACCACTATGCTCCTTGATTCCAAGCTCCCAAAGTCATTTTGGGTAGATACCATACAAACAGCTACATATATTACAGCACACAGCCCAGCATCAGGACTCCATGGAAAAACCCCATATGAAATACTGTTTAAAAGGAGAGTCAATCCAACTTTATTTTGCCCTATCGGATGCCAAGCATTTGCCTTGATTCCGAAAGACAAAAGGCAAGGGAAGTTTTACTCCAAGGGGCGCAAAGCCATAATGATTGGCTACATACATGGAAAGCAAGCCTACAAACTCCTAGACATTGAAAAATGAACTGTGTTTTCCTGTCGGCATGTTATATTCAATGAATCCGGAAAGGTACAAAAGGACGACACTGCTCCCTGGAACACAGACACTAGCACAGATCAGTGGGAGGGACTCATTCCAGAAAATGCTCACCATCCAGACCAAAATACATTGGAGGAGGATGATCCTGACCCTCAGATCCGAGATCCAAATGAATTTCAAATGGAACCACATCTCCAAGGAGATGTTCCACAAGCAATGGAACCATATCAGCATGAAGATGTTCCGAGAGCAGTGGGAGCACCTGATCAGCTAAGACACCCTCCACAACAGTTTCTACAACCAAAACCTGAACACTGGCCATCTTCAGAACGGAAACCCAAAGTAGAGTCACAGTCAGTGGGAGGACAGCCCCTCAACATATAGCCAGCTGATGTGGAAAAAGTCCGAATACAGCTAGACAGCCTGTCCATTGGATCAGCTTCTGGAAGGCATACAACACCTCCGAGGAGTGATTCAACACCTTCAGGAGTGAATGGGGCAACACACACACAAATGCATCTACTCCCTGGAGTACCTGCACAAGTTCCTAAAAGAGCACTCATGCCTGCTGAAGTCCTATGAGTACGCAAAAGCAGACTCCAGACCCATCCTGCAGACAAAAACCAAGATTATCAAGGGACTCTAGATGAGGAACAGTCTCAAAAAGAGCAGCATGACAACTCCATGGAGAAACCTAACACTCCTGAGGTTCATGAAGAAACATCTGATACAGAGGAGACATTCTTTACTGGAATAGCAAGTACTGGTCCATCTAACACAGACCTTCCAAGGACACTAAAGGAAGCCTTATCACGTCCAGATGGAGAATTATGGAAGTCTGCCTTGGAGGAGGAACTCCTAAGTCTCAATACTAATGCAGTATATGACACTGTTCCACTTCCGAAGGGAGTGAAACCCATCACATCAAAACCTGTGTTCTGGATCAAGTTTGATCAAAACGGAAACATTGAGAGATACAAACTCCGGATTGTTGCACGAGGTTTTACTCAAAGGGAGGGGATTGATTACCAGGAAGTTTTTGCTCTGGTTGCAAACTTAGAGTCAATCCGAATTATTCTAGCCCTGGCAGCAAAGTACGACCTAGAACTTGATCAAATGGACGTATCCACAGCTTATCTCAATGGAGAACTTGAAGAAGAACTTTACATGCTTCCTCCAGGGGGTGTTCCTATCCAACCTGGATACTGCTGGAGGTTGAAGAAATCCATCTACGGATTAAAACAAGCTGGTTGTACATGGAACAAAACCTTTAATCACAAGCTCCAGTAGCTTAGTTTCACAAGACTAAATGCAGAAATATGTCTCTATGTATTCCGGGACAACAAACAAAGCTTTGTTGTTGTCTATGTAGATAACCTCCTCTTAGGAGCTTCATCCCGGAAATTCATGGATATCACAAAAGCCAAACTCGAATCCATATTCGGGACCTTGAAAAAGCAAAATACATCCTCAGAATAGAAATCCAACGTGATCGTTCAAGCAAAACAATATCCCTATTGCAACACCAATACATTGACACAGTCCTGGAGCCTACTGGAATGAAGAACCGCAAACCAGTATGGACACCAATGGCCCATAGATCAAAACTCCTCGCAAACACTCCAGGGGAAGATATTGTGCAACATGAGATGCATATTGAAGGGCGTCAAGTGTCATACCTCTCAATTGTAGGCTCCCTCATGTATGCCATGCTCGGAACCCGCTCAGACGTTGCCTACGTTGTTGGAATACTAAGCAGACATAGCTCAGCTCCAAGGATCCATTACTGAGAAGTTGCAAAATGTGTCCTCCGATATCTGAAAGCAACCAGGGACATGGAACTACAATATGATGGCACAGATGTCTCCATGGACATGGATTTCTATGGATATTCAGATGCAGATTGGTCTGGAGACCCAGACACGTCTCGATCAACATCAGGCTTTGTTTTTATCACCATCCGAGGAGCAATCTCCTAGACAAGCAAAATACAAAGCATGGTAGCTTTATCCTCCACGGAGTCAGAGTACATTGGATTGAGCAATGCTGGACAACACCTTGCATGGCTTTGGACATTTTTTGAAGAAATTGGACATGCTCAAAATGGACCTACAACATTGCACTGTGACAATCAAGCAGCTATTATTCTTACACAAGATCCACAGTTCCGTGCTCGCACAAAACACATTCAACGGAAATATCATTTTATCCGAGATGACTTAGTATTAAAGGGAGAGGAAAACACTGGAAATTCTCTAAAGCTATGGGACTATGGTTGCACTTGAGTGGGAGTGACAAAACTGGATAAACCCGGTCTCTGCCAAAGCAGCCATTGTTCTCCATGGAGCATAGCCACCACTCCATGGAGTCACCATTGTTCTCCTAGGAGTCATTATACTATAGCGAGTAGCACCTCTGACTATAAATAGCAGGGGGTTTAGTATAGAAATACCTCAATCATTTCTATAGCCTCTCGGGCAGCGGCTGAGGTATGTTACATTACATTTATGAGAGATCATCTTAAACTAACATCCATTGTAGTTTCACTTAGTTTTATTACTCCTTTGCATGAAACTCTGTCTCAACATGTCACATGCTTGCCGGGTCGCAGATGTGATCTTCTACTCTTCTGGTACAGCACTGCAGCACAGGTTCTGCAGAACTGTCATTGCCAATAATTGGTCAGCAATAAATACAGTCAAAAGATGATGATATGGCAGGGCAACAACCAATGTAGCGCAATTCTGGCCAAGACCGGCTGAAATTATTTGGGCTCATTTCAGACTCAATTGCACTTTGTAGGAAGATTCAATCTCTCCCACCTCGGCAACTGGAACAGGTACAACACCAACTATCACACTTTTTAGTGCTAACACTGTATGCAGTGATCCGGATTATGTCACAAATGTGGTTCATCACCTTGCTTTGACATCAAAGGGCAATGAAAAACTGTGGGCTGCTACCCATGCAGCGATCAATAATATTTGGCGCCTCATTCATGTGTCCTTATCATCTGAAAAGAGCAGCGTTGATCACAACTTCATCAAGCAGAACAACTTGTATCTTTTGCATTGTGTGTTCACAAGAGTGAGTGATCTGTAACCCTCTTACTCTAAGTTGTGGGGACTTTGTTGACGTCAGCATTACATTTCAAATTGCTTATCACTGGGTTAACAACAGTTACAAGCACATTTCAAATCCTAGGTAATCCTCAATCATGTCCTGGTACAAGAAAACAACACTGACAGCTTGCTAGCGTCCACCTCTTGACCAAAGCTCCTACAATGTTTCAGCCCCACAAAAGCAGTGCCCCAAATTGTGTCATTGACACTTACTTTCATCTCAGCTGAAGATCAGATGAAGAAAGTGGAAAGATCAGAATAATGTATTGATGGAGACTGGATCTCTCAACAACATCAATCAAGCAATGATGGACTGACAAATGATTTTTCATTTTCAAATAATATATTTCAAATGAAGGAACTGTACAAATCTGTAGCTTGCCTGTAAATCTTTTGTGCTTTGCCATAAATAACTAATTCTGCCTGAATTGCATCACCTCCAGACCCCACTCCCACTCTGTGTTACAGGTCCTGGACACCACACTGGGGTACTTTTCATTTCAACTGTACCATATAGCGGGAACATCCGAAGCGGCATTTAAAATTAAGCATTCAAGATCGAAGTCAGAATAAATTTTTCTTTTGCCTTAACCATATCTCTCCAATGTTTCTTCGCCGTTTGTGCAACATTGCGAATGGCACGCGACGTCCTTCAAGCGTTCCACATCGTTTACCTCATATAAGGTTTTCAGCAGCTGCAAGCTTGACTAGGGACAATGTACAAGCTAGAGTTTTAAACGTCGTTAGAGGCTTTGAGAAAGTCGATTCCGTCAAGGTTGATTTTACTACAGTCACCTTTAGATCTACCCTTATCATCTCCACAGCTCTCCGTTGATTCTTCTTTCGCGGAAAACCTTGGTCTTGACAGTTTAGACACTGTTGAATTGGTCATGGCTATGGAAGAGGTAGGATGTTTGCGTACTTGTTTAATGAACTAAGTGAAATGCCTCTGACCAACAGGAGTTTGCCATTGAAATTCCGGATGCTGAAGCAGATGGTATCAAAACTGTACAACAAGGTTAGTCTTGGTCACAATCTATCGGGAAGCTCGTATTCTCATGAAGTACATCTACTTAGCCATTGAATACATCGCGAAAACACCAGAAGGTCAGTACAATTGAATCGTTGAGAGCGTTTCCCATTCAGCCGTCTATCACAGCTCATTAGTGGCCTGCATTGGGAAAATCGATGTTTGATGATCGAGCCTAGGCTTCATCTATTGGCAGCCTGTCAACAGCTGTTGAGGGTTTCGGCGATTATATCCAACGCACGTGACAATACGCGACACGTCCAACAGCGATCAACGTAGCGTACTTGTCGTATGTTTTTAGAAATACCGAATCAAATAATATTCCGAAGTCTCCTCTCCTCTGTCGCTCGCAAGTGATTGAAAATGGCGCCAAACGAAACCTACCATGCTCCAAGCAAGCACCTACAAATTCAGCTTGGATGAGGGAAAACTCCTGGCTTGACGTATATTATAAAGGCATTTACCTTTTGATCTGCATGACTATGTTTAGATGGTGTCTGCAAGTCCTTGGATGATTGACCTAATGGCTATTGTGCCAACTGGAGGAGGGAAAACTGGCTATTCTTTCATGTATATGCTAATAGTTTTAGCTACATCCACAGAACATCCACTGTGCAGTCCATTCAAATATGTTCCCAACGATCCAGCTATGGCTGTAGTGTTTCCAACACATAGACTCAAAGAAGAAATGGTGAGTATCAATGTTTCTACCCAATTCATGCCAACATACCTGTAAATTTTGGGAGTGCCCTTCACTTATGTGTATAGTTCACTCTAGTCCTTACTCACTCACTTACTCACACGGTACTGAATTTAACCAGAGTTATATTCAATGATATGTAAGAGTTTGTGATAAGACAAACTCAGACTAGATACTATCAGGTGGCTTAAAACTATATAGGTTTAGTTACCATAAAAGGTAAGGCATGATCTACATGATTGATACCTTACACCCTCCCCCCAGAAGAGGAAGGTTTGTTGTTGTTTATATGTACAAAAAAAGTAGGTACATTGTAGATACATGTATAGTAATTAGGAGAAAGTAATGTATGAGAATTTACTAGCCCAATTATTAAGTAAAAATTATCCACAAACATTCCAGTACATTATCTGTCCTCCAAGTAGACAGCCAAACAACCCCAGGTCCAGTAAAAGGAACCAAATATCAACTTTTATGTGTGGTCCCCAGTAGAATAATAGCACCAGGTACAACACCATTTTCCTGAGGGACTGGCTTGGTAACGACGTACATATTATAAAATTGCCCAGGATTTCTAGATATTTTGTATACCACTCTGCATAAGCCAAAGGGCCTTTGGGCTATGAATGAGGTACTATGTAAGAATATTTGGGAGTGAGAATATGACTCTAAATCACCCATCCTTCATCCCTATAGTGTTATAATAAGCAAAGAAACAGTGGAGGGATAATACAGTTGGATGTACTTTGTAGGCCTGTTGCCTTAGCTTTATCAGTATGTGCAGCAATGACAGCATCAAATTTGCCCTCTCCTCTTTTTCCAGGATTGGCTTTTATACTGTCCATATTTTGGATGCTATTTATATTATTCCTAGATTATCCACCACAAATTTGAATGAGTTATGCCAAATATTTGATTTGTAGGGATTGTATTCCCTCTGTCTATGAATTTGTTAAGGAAAGTATATAGGTGATATAAGAAAGTTGGACATTGATAATTTGTTTGAATGCTTTTCAGTGTCTGGCCAGGGGAATGTGGATGTTTAGCCAGGAAATTGGATAGGGGTTTGGATGAAGGCAACAAACTAATCTCTATACCTCCTTCCAGCTCTGCCTACTTCTCTTCTTCTCTCTTGATGGTATACAACAGGAGGACTCACTGAGGAGTCTCCATCTATTATAAGGGTATATATACCTAAATACATGTGGTACTATACAGTTAATTTAAATATAGGTAAATATTTTGCAGTGTTCTATTGTATTCTATATGATATCATATCACGTGACCAGTAACATTTTGGGTCTAGACACCAGTTAGGTGATGTGTCAGGTGATCAGTCACGTGACTTTCAAAAGTAAAAGCCTAAAAATAAAAGAAAGAAAAAGTGAAAATAAATGTTGTAACACTACCCCCCGCCCCCCCTATGGTTCAACTTCTAGGGGAGACCAAATACCAGAGGTTGTGGTAAGGTTGTTGGGCATTTTTTGACATAAAGAAGAAAAAAGATTGAATTTATAAAAATCTCTAATAGTATCTCGAGAATTTTCCAGATAGACTTCTGGTTGCCAAGTTTTGTCCTCATCTTCAAAATCCTTCCAGTGAATCAGGAATTCTAATTTTCCATGCTTCAAGTGTGCATCCACCACCTTCTCAACTTCAAACTCTTCATAACCTTCCTGTGTTACTTCTACAGGTCCTGGCCTGTTTACTTGTTGACCTGGCAATTTTCCTTTGTAAGGTTTTACGTGGCTGATGTTAACAGTGGGAACCACTTTCATACATTTTGGGAGTTCCAGCTCTACCATGTTTGGCTTGACTTCCTCAATCTGGTAAGGACCAATCCATTTTTCAGTCAATTTCCTGAATTGCTGATTTGTTATGACAGCATTTTTGGCACCTATTTTACTTTTATTTTACTTTTATTTTTTGGACTTTTACTTTTGGAAGTTACGTGACTGATCACTTGACACATCACCTGACTAGTGTCTAGACCCATCATGTGACCAGTCACATAATATGACATTGTACCTTTACTTACTCAGCAATGACATCATATGAAATACAATAAAACACTACAGAATATTTACCTATATTTATATTAACTGTACAGTACCACATGTATTTAGGTATATATACCCTTGCAATAGATGAAGACTACTCCTCAGTGAGTCCTCCTGTTGTATACCATCAACAAACTCCCTCTTTTCTTTGAGTCTACTATCACAACACAATGGGATCTGCACCCGTGTATAGTGATTCTGGACCTTCTGGGCATGCAACCAATCAGTATGCTTTCCAAGTACGCCTTGGTAGCTTAGTTGGTAAAACACCAGACCATAAAAGCTGGAGTCCCAGGTTCAAGCCTTGGCCAATGCATGTTTTCTTATACTATAAACAAATGTCATAATTTGACATCTACCAGCTCACTCCCTTACTCTCACATTTTCTTGAGAATCTAGCTGTGTGCACCAGAGTCTACAAAACTTTGGGTATTGTTACAGATCTGTTAACTTAAGATGGTTTGGTGTCTAACCAACTAAGTCCCTGACTTTGTATTCAGGAGCTTTAGAGTATCTACACTCTGCCTGTTCAACCATCTGCTTAGCATATTTAAATAGTTGCGTGATTCACATAAAATAGACTTCATGACCTTGGCCGATGTTCCAGCAGCCTCATTTTTGCTCTTTCCAGGTTCTACACCCATTCGGGGTACATATGACCTTGTTATTTCAAATGGTGCCTTGCTTGTAGCTGACAACTGTTTAATATTATATGAGAACTGGGCTATCTTTAGCCACTTGGCCCAATCTGACTGTCTAATACTTATAAATATCTGGAGATATTACTTCATCTCCTGGTTGAGTCTCTCCACCTGTCCGTCTGGTCCTCTATCAGAGATTACTGTTTCAGGAAGTCTGTGAATTTATCATACAAAATCTTTAAATAGATTTGTCATGCACGTGACTGTAATAGTGTTTGTTGTTGGTACAAACACTACTTCCTTTGAGAAGCGGTGTACTACTAGCATAACTGAATTATACCCATTTGACTCATGTAGATCTGTAGTAAAGTCCACTGATATGTCCTGCCATGGTTCCACAAAGCAAAGACAACTTTTGCCATATTCCTGTATGCCCTTCACCTTGCCAGATCATATTTAATATTTGGAGATCAACTCCATAGTCCTTTGCCACCCAGGGTGCCCTGCCACTAATGTGTTATGGTGTCTATCAATAGCCTTTATCCTTGCGGATTCAGGCACACATACTTTATCTTTATAATGGAAGAGCAAATCCTCCCACAAATATGCATCAATGCCCTCAAGGCACTTTTTCTCTTCTGTTGATAGGTTTTTCCTGAAGACTTCTAGAAGACCTGAATCTTGGTTGATTTGAACGTTGGCAACACCCATTGGATCTATGAGGACTACTCCTTTATTGTCCAATTCAATGCTTTCAGCATGATCTCCCCTTCTAGATAGAGCATTAGCTTTTCCCATCAAAGAGCCAGGTTTGTGAATTAATATATAGTTGAATCTAGACAGATACAGTGTATAGCATGCTTGTTGTTGATTCAGATCTTTGGCTGTCATGAAGAACTCTAGTTCTTATGATCAATCCCAGTTTTAAATTGGTGTCTAGCATGTTCTAGGTAATGCTACCAGTGTTACAATAACACATTTTTGGACCTTTAATTTTCATTCTCCTCTTTAACCTTTTACTGTAGTTTTCACACTGTGTGCGATGCGGCACTTTCCCTTTTGTTCAAACTCCACTTTCTTGCGCTGCACTGCCTTTCTTTCTATTTTAGATACAAGTCTCTCATGCAGTGGAGCTGGTCACACAGGCTGCGCCCTCTGACATCATCAGCCACTGCCTTCATAAACTGTATAGTACATATGTACAAACCTGTAGTAGTATATATACCCCAATAGATCAAGGAGACTCTTCAGTGAGTCCTTCTGTTGTATCCTCACAACTAACTTGTTGAAGTCTAAAAGGTAACTACTCCCTCATCATCATCTCTATAGTTGGTTTTAGTTGTGCGCCAGAGTAACAAACTCTTGGTTGTTACATTAGGACTCGCTCTTCATACTCTCTTGCACATTGTGCAAACCCGGACCCCAGGGTTAAGGGGATATTATTGTTTGGGAATATCCCGCATAGCAGATAGGTCCGCTCCTAGCGACGGCCTTGTAGTGCTTTGGGAGAAGGAACAATAATTTTGATATGCGGCCCCCAGCGTGAAGGGGAGTACTTTAGCTCAGCAATAGTGTGGAACTATTGTTGATTAGAATTTAGATACAAAAACTTCACTTTCTCTTTCCTCTGACCAGGCCGGGCACTTGCCTCCGCCAGTCTGGAGAAGGGTTGACAGCTTAACAAGCGGACCACCCCCTGACAACCATTCGGACCAGGGTTTACTACGAATACCTTTTATATACTTTTGCAAATACTATAGTGTGGGTAGTCGGAGATTGAGATCCGATACTCAGCTGGGAAGAGGTAGATCTGCAGATAGCAAGCGGGGACCCCCAGTTACATTTTTTTACTTTACTTTACAAGAGAACAAGTCAACATGTCATCGCAAAGCCAACCTGACGTCAACACTCTGTTGCACAACATGCGTGCACAGATTTTGGCACTGACCATGCAACTCGCTGAGATGCAGGCACACACCCCTGCAGCAACCCCCTCGGTTGAGAAGACGTTTAACAAGAAAGTTGAAGTCGTTACTGACTCCGGCGCCTTCAAAGGAGACAGAGTGCGATTCGCCGAATGGTGGATCAAGCTCTATATTTGGGTCAAGGCAAACTGGGATGTGTTTGCCGGTGACTTTGAGGTAGCCACTGCAGTGCTATCTTGACTAAAAGGACCTGTAGTGGGTCAATACGCCCAAGTAAGGCTCCAAAAATGCTACACTGTGGGTGTGTGGCCTACCTGGGATGATCTCAAAGTAGAGATCGAAAAATACTTCAAACTGCAAGCTGAGTGTAACTGGGCGCGTCAGCAGATCCGTACCATCAAGCAAGGAAACATGAGGACAGATGATTTCATAACCCGGTTCCTGGCTCTCTCCATCCAAGGGGGCTTAGGAAATGAACACACAGGAGAGCTATTGAAATGCAATGTGAACCCTCATATTGCAGAATCACTCTCACGGGTTCCAACCATACGGGTTGCAACCAGGGCGGGGTGCTCCAATGGATATTGGCGCGGTCCAGGGCGGACAGAAGCACAGATTCACCTGCTTTAGCTGTGGGCAGGAGGGCACATGGCCTGAGATTGTACAAACGGAGTGCGGGCCGCTCAACAAAAAAATAATAACCAAGGGCACCAGGTGCGCCAATTAGAAGTGGAAAAACCGGATGATTGGCTCAATTCTTTGGCAGGTCGTTCTTACGATGAAATCCGGGCTTTCTTCTATGACCAACAGGTCAATGAAATGAAGGCCCAGGGAAAAGAATTCGGAGCATAGGTCACTTGAGTGCCTTTGCTCCCCGAAACAATGAAGTAAACCACGACAAAGTGGCCCCTGCTCTGGGGTGTTGCATGAGCAATAATGGAAAGAAGGGGATGGCTCCCCAATTTGTAAATAGATTCTTGAATTTGTTATCTGAAGTATGTACTTGTATGAGAAGTTGTGACTGTGGATTTGTCTTGGACCCTCCTGACGATATAGCTGCTTTGAGCGCTGACTCAGTGGGTCAAGATGATGAAGGAGTTGATACTAAAAATACTTACAATACCACCGCTGCACCAGTGTCTCCTTTGGAGCGCAGCCCTGGCAAGACAAACAATAGGGTGCTTAATTCTGGTAAAAATAAAATAGAAAAATATGTAGCTTTTGATACTTTTTCTTCTTCCTTGGAGCCACCCTTTCCTGAAATCCCAAGGCGTGTGTTGATGCGCACATATTTATTCCAAAAGGAGATCCGTTTAGACATTGGCATGGAAAACCTTGCCCAAGGCATAGCACACCCAACTAGTGCACTGCTTGATTCAGGCGCTAACGGCATCTTCATAGATCAGGTCTGGGCGGAGCAAGTTGGACTCCCCCTTGTAAAATTAGATGTATCTATTCCTGTCTATAACATTGACGGTACACTTAACGCAGGTGGCTGTATCACACACAAATGTTCTTTTGTCGTTGAGTACCAAGGACACAGAGAACAGGTCACTGCCAAAGCTACCCAACTAGGGAAGATTAATTTAATCTTAGGCTGGACCTGGCTATTTAAACACAATCTTGAGATTAACTGGCATACAGGGGTTGTCACATTGTCACATTGCCCTCAGGAATGTAAAAACTTGGGTAAACCAAGTCGCGTCCGTCAAACTGAGCGTCTTGAAAAGATAAATGCTGGTCACATTTATGAGCTCAGATCTTTAGAAAAGATTGATGATGACGATGATGAGGTGAAACCTGAGGAAGAGATTAAGAGGCAGGTACCTCCCGAGTACCATGACTTCTGGAAAGTCTTTTCCAAACATAAATCAGAACACTTCCCAGAGGCTAAGCCCTGGGACCATGCTATAGATTTGAAGGACATGTTCAAACCTATAAAGGGACACATGATTCCCCTCTCTGCTCCAGAAAGATATGAGGTTTCTAGTTTCATAGACGAACAGCTTAGGAAGGGTTACATCAGACCTTCCCAAAGCCCTATGATGTCCCTGGTGTTCTTCATTCCTAAAAAGGATGGTAAGAAGTGTATGATTATGGACTATCATTACTTAAATGAGTACACGGTTAAAAATGTGTATCCGCTGCCTTTGATCAGTCAGCTAGTAGACAAATTGGCTGGTGCCAAGATCTTGACAAAGATGGACCTTAGATGGGGGTACAATAATGTACAAATCAAAGAAGAAGATGCTTGGAAGGCCGCATTCACGTGCCACCAAGGATCCTTTGAGCCCCTCATTATGCTTTTTGGGTTGACCAATTCCCCGGCAACCTTCTAAAGCATGATGAACGAGATCTTTGCGGATATGGAGAACTGTGTTGTCATTTACATTGACGATTTATTAATATTTACCAAGTCAGACGATGAGGCTGAGCATGACAGGATCGTGCAAGAAGTCCTTTGATGCTTACAGGAACGGGACCTATTCATCAAACCCAAAAAATGTAATTTTAAAATGAAGGAAGTAGACTTCCTCGGTATGATAATTGGCCAGAACGGAATCAGGATGGACCCTGAAAAAGTTCAAGCTATATTGGATTGGCCTGAACCTACTTGCATTAAAGGAGTTAGGGCCTTCCTTGGCTTAGGCAATTTCTACCGAAGATTTGTTGAAAACTTTGCGAAGATAACAAGACCGTTGAACGATCTCACTAAAAAGGACATTGTTTGGCATTGGGGCATCAAGGAACAAGAAGCTTTTGATAAGCTTAAACAGGCATTTGCAACAGCGCCCATACTAGCATTTCCAGAATTAGACAAAGAGTTCCGGCTAGAAACTGACTTTTCTGATTTTGCTACTGGGGCTGTTTTATCAATTAAATGCCCTGACGATCTTTGGAGGCCTTGTGCCCATTTATTGCATAGTGAATAACAATATTCTTAGCAATGGCCCAATGGAATATCTCCTGGAAAGTTGCTCACAAAGGACAAACAATACTGTATCTGCCAACTTGCTTATGGCAATGTTGACAAGGTGATAAGAGTCTGTGTATTTGACCTTGCACGTAGAAAACAAGTGATGCCAGGTATAGCCCCCATCCACAACATCATCAACAAGTAATAGGTCTGGTTTACATATATCACACACCACCACTCTAACCTATATTAAGATAACAGGTAAGAGTCACTCTGCAAATTAATAACTCACCTTGTTAAAGAATGACACTATTGTGCCCTCCTACCTTTTCCTGTATTCTGTATAAAAATATGGCTCCTTTGATAGGCTGTTAGAAAGCTTGGTATCTTGGGCAAGTACCCATTCTTGCATGGTCTGAGATGGTGAGTAAGTTGGCTATATTGTCTTTGACTGAGGGTAAGCATAAGCAATAATCTTTTTTTCAGCACAGATAGTAATTATTGTTTGTCATAGACAGTATTATTACCTGATAATATTACTATATAGACAGGGCCAGCAGAGTTCAGTGGAGTGTACCAGTCATCCCATGTTAGGTGTAAGTTTTGGCAGGCTCCTTGCCTGTCCCATAAAAACTATAGTGGAAATATATGTACTGTACTTACCCGGTTAATTCAACAGGCAGTGTTCTGGTCTTCTTCAAATGATGTGGGATTACACACGGCCTCTTTGATCTGATTGTTGAACTTCATCCTTTGAGTACATTGGCCAGACTGGCAGAGTACTTTAAGCATAAGTTATATTATTGTTATTAACACCTTTAACACTCACTGAAACTGCATCACTGCCTCCAGAACTCCATCTGCTAGAGCACCATCAGCGCCTATCAGAATATTTTCAAAGTATTCAGAAGAGGAGCCAGCACTCACCCTTTGAGCCATGTGGGCCATTAATGGAGTTCTCGGGGATAAGCCAATCGCTGATGATTTTATCACAGATATCTATCTTGAGGTCAGTAAATGAGTAAATGAACATGTGTGGTCAAGTCTTCTAACTATTTGCGCAGCATGTGACCGGTCACATGTCAAGTCTAGATACTAGTCAGGTCATGTGACTATGAAAAGTCCGAAAAGTAAAGTAAAATAAATGGTCATGTGATCAGTCATGTTACTTGGAAAATGAAAAATCAAAGTACAGAAAAGTGAAGTGTAAGCACGTGTGCGGCCCAGAACATCTAAGGGCATCACAGACCTGTTATTGCCTCAAACTTCTGTTGGCTAGACGCCAACAGTCCCTCTAAGAAGCTGGAGACCAGCAAAAGCCAGCCTGGCTATAAAGTAGGTGCTGATATGTCAATTATAACAAATGGTAGTGAGCTGTTACTCCCACAGACCTCTGTATTCTGCTACTTCCTCCTCTGCTCTTTCTGCTGCTCTGTTGGCCACCCTCCGCCCCTCTTTTTCTTTTTCTGTTGCTTCTGTCACCCTTCTGGTGATTTTTGCTTCCAATTTTCTCTGCATCCATTCTTGGATTTCTGGTATTAGTCTCGCAGGTGGTGGTGGTTGTATCTGGCTTGGTCCAGCTTCCGGCAATTCCCCAATTAGGTCAGCCATACTGTCTGCCCTTGTGCTGGTTCTTTTTGCCAATATTCCATAAAATTAGTTGGACAGGTTCAGGAGTTTCCTGTTTTATTTGAGGTGTCAGTGATCATGGGGATGTGGATTTAATTGATTCTATTTCTGGTGGTGTGAAGTCTCCATACCAAATATGGGCTAAAGATTTACTTTGTTCTGTGGTTATCCAAGCTTCAAGGTCATCTCTACGCATACACAGGAGTTCACCAATGACAAATCAGAGCAATACATCACTGTGAAGATTGTAGATACTATTTTTCTCTGTGACAATTGGGTCCTCTTCCGCCCTGAACTATTGTGTAGTATGATGTAAGGGTAACTGGAAACTAGGTAAAAGGTATTTGTAATAAATTTGGGGTCCAAACGGTTGTCCCAAAGTAATCTGCTTATTAGGCTATCAATCCTTCTCCCAATGTGTGGCGTGGTCAGAGGTATGCAAAATGGAATTTATGAGAAATGTGTTTAAACCTCACTCGGTTCCACGCTGGGTAAAACTGTAGCTAAGGGGATTATGTAAGGAATCAAATTTTCTATTGCATTCCCACCATGTTATGGTTATCCAACCCATTCCCTATCACTCCTCTTGCGATCGGATTAGGAGTCACAGCTGGTGTTCTTTTACTCTTATCTTTCTTTCTCTTATTTTCCTTTTGCACTCCATTCTACAACATAGGGGACTCCTCTCCTATCCCCGAGATGATACCCCAATGGCATAGCTCTGACCAAGAGCTGTGCATGGGAATACTTTGGCAAGAAATTTATCAGCAATACAGATTGTAACTCAGCACCTTCCCATTGGGTCGCTGATCCAACCAATTGTACATCCCTTACTAAGGACTTTTCTTGCATGATTAATAATTATGATAGATTATACACCACTTTCTTATTCTTTCTCTTTTTCAGTCTGACCCTCGCTGTTCATTATATAAAGAGTAGATATTGGATGTATTATTCCTTAGTTCAATATTAGTTTGGATTTGCGCTCATATCAATACTCTTCAAAGCCATACTCAGCTTCATTATCTTACAGTGACTTCAAAAACTAAAGAGCTGGATGATTGCATTTATAGACTCCCACCTTGCTTTTGTGTATGGCATTTCAAACATGGTTGGTCACAACTATGCCAAATATCTGGGACGGAGAGAAAAAATATGGCAAGGATTTTACTAGGGTGCATTATAGGGAAGGTCCCATCTCAGGTCATAACTTGTTATAGGGCATTCCTTGACTTTATCTACATTGCACAATATGCAAGCCATGACAATACCACCATTCAATACCTGGAAGATTTCTTGGATCTCTATCATCCCAACAAGCATATCTTTGCCCATCTTGGGGTATGAGAACATCTCAACATTCCCAAGTTTCACTCCATGCTACACTATGCTGATGTATTAGAAATTTTGGCACCACCGACAATTACAACACAGAAATATTTGAAAGGTTCCACATAGATTTTGCCAAGGAATGCTGGAGGGCATCAAATTTCTGTGACGAAGTTCCTCAGATAACTCAGTGGCATAGTAGGCAGGAGAAAGTAGCTGTGTTTGAAAGCTACCTGAACAACTACAAGAGAGAAGAAGAGAAGCAGGCAGAGCTGGAAAGAGATATAGAGGCCAGTTCATCACCTACATTCAAACCTCTATCTATTTTCCTGGCTAAACAACCACATTCCCCTGGCCAAACACTGAAAAGCATTCAAACAAGTCATCAATGTCCATCTTTCTCATATCACCTACGTACTTTCCTTAACAAATTCATGGACAGAGGGAACACAATCCCTCAAGTGGCCTTGGCCCAGCTTCCATTTGATCAACTAAATATTTGGCACTCATTCAAATTTGTGTTGGATAGTCTGGGTAATGATATAAGTAGCATCCAAAATATGGATGGTATAGAGGTCAAGCCTGGAAAAAGAGGAGAGGAGGGCAGATTTGATACTGTTATTGTAGTACATACTGATGAAGCAGAGGCAACAGCCCTGCAAGGTATGTCAAACTGTATTGTCCCTTTACAGCTTTTTTGCTTACACTATCACTATAAGGATAAAGGTTGGGAGATTGAGGGTCATATTCTCACTCCCAGATATCCTTTATTCTTACAAGCTTGCACCTCATTCATGGCCCAAAGGCTCTTTGGCTTACGTGGAGTGGTACAAAATATCTAGAAATCCTGGGCAATTTCATAACATGTACATTGTTACCAAGCTAGTCCCTCAGGCAAATGGTGTTGCACCTGGTGCTATTATTCTACTGGGGAACATACATCAAAGTTGTCATCTGGTTCCTCTTACTGGACCTGGGATTGTTTGGCTGTCTAAATTTGGAGGATAGATAATGTACTGGATGTTTGTGGATCATTTTCACTTAATAATTGGGCTAGTAAATTTGCATACCAAACAATATGGTAGTATAGAATTCATTTGTTGTAGTATAGTAACTTGAAGTCCATTATTTTATTATTGACAACTTTGAACTGATCTGATTGGCTTTAATTGCAATAAAAGTACTCTTTATGTAGCTGACAAAACCGGATAATCCCGTTCTCTGCAAAAGCAGCCATTGTTCTCCTAGGAGTCATTGTATTGTAGCGAGTAGTACCTCCGACTATAAGTAGTAGGGGGTTTAACATAGGAATACCTCAGTCGTTTCTATAGCCTCTCGGGCAGCGGCTAAGGTATGTTATATTACATTTATTAGAGATCACCTTAAAACTAACATCCATTGTAGTTTCACTTAGGATTTATTAGTAGCAGTAGTGGCATCTATATCAATCTATAGCGCACTATTTGTCACAAATGCTATATTTGGTCTATTACCCAATCATACCAAACTATATCCAATCATAGTAAAATCATGTTTTCCTGATGCATTAGTTCCATCACCACCATCCAGGAGCCAGCTAGCAAAGGCTTCACTCTCTGGAGTACGATTAAGGTGCATGTTCTGTGTGAGATAGCAGACATGGGTATTTGTCCACATTTGTGACCCCCCAGAAGAGGCAGAAATAATATGTTGCTTTGTGCCTCTTGGAAAAACAGGTGTTGTTTGGCAGAAATCCCCTCAATGACCATTGTAATGCCTCCAAATAGAAGCTGATTTTCCAAAATATCCCACAATGTACAATCTGACACTTCAATACAATGATGAGTGTGAGAATTTTCAATGTGACTACAATTTTCACTGCGCTCTCATTACTACTACACTACTCTACTGTTAACCAAAAACCATGTGAGTGAAACTGAAAAAATGTGCTCCCACGTGACTTTTGGGACCACTGTCCCCTTTATTTTAGATCAGTGAACTCCAAAGTTTTTGAGGAGCTAGCAGGTTTTGGCATCCTTACAGCCACAATATAAGACTTGCACTGACATAGTCTACTCCCAATTCTAGCATACTGCTGAGCTACATATACTGAGAGTAGACTGTCTGACCATGTAATAGTATATATTTACCTGGCTAAATATTCAAAAAAATAAAATTCTGGGCTATTCCCCTATTTGATCCTGGAAATTGAGATGTCCTTTTATTGTTGTTCTATTCAAGCTCTGCTACAGCTAAATTCATAATGATAGACCAATACAGTGAGTCCTCCTGTTGTCTAGCACAACAAACCCGTTGAAACCTGGGGGGTGATCCCTCTCTCTCTCTCTTTCTTTGCTTGTCCAAGTTGTGCGCCAGAGTAACAAACTCTTGGTTGTTACAATAACATCAGGAAATTGGTGAATGTATGATAAGTGTATACATGTATATACCCTTAAATAACACTACCTACTCTGAAATATCTACATTAAGTATCATCCTGATTACCCACCCCCTAGATGAAACTTGTAATGGAACACACATGATTTTGATAGAGATGAAAAGAAAAGTATTGAAGTGCCATGCCTTGGGAGGAAAACATGCAGGAAAGATAGTTTTTATTCCATGCCTCACACTGGAAACTTCTTTGGAAGAATTGTCCATGGTAGACTGTGTATAAGTTTAGGGCAGGCTTATAAGAACATTCAACGACTGAACAGCAAGTCAAACATGTATCATATGCAATTCAAAGACTTAACAATACTTTACAGACAGCACAAGTTCATTGACTTAACATATTGATCACTTAACTGTATTATTGTTATTGTTATTATTATTATTTATCACGTAGAAAAAGCATTGCACAGTGGCAGAGCCACAGGTCGGAAATCTTTGGTATAAATTTCGGAGTTCACTGATGACAATGAATGTTACTCCACCATCCTTGTTGTCCGTATATGGGTTTGGCTTCACTGCCACCGAGGGTCCACACTCAATCGCAAGAGTGTCTTTAACGCTTTTCCCGGTATCACGTCCTTATATTTATATTACTGGCCTGCCAACAACTTCCTCAACCATGTCGAGCGCGACGGAGCTCTTTCTCCCATCAAATCTACCATATCCTATCAAACTCGTGTCTCTCGATGCCAGGCCCTTAGTTTCGGTTCAACGGGGAACACGACTTTTGAGCTATTCTTTTGTATATCCATCTACTGTTGCAAACTCCAAACCTGAAACTGGTTTTGGAACATGGGACTGCTCAGTTGAAGGTACAGTGGACGCCTGGAAGGTCAGGGCGGGAGACATCATCTCAGAGCAGAGGGCGAAGGATAGGCCAGTTATCTTGGTATCGGAACCATGCAAACATGGCGTACAGGTCGGCGGACTATGCTGTCTTTGTGGGAAGGATATGACTGGGTGGGTGTTATATATATATTTGTGCTAATACGTGTTACTGAAATTGTATCAGCTATGATTATACTGGATTCTCGGATGCCTCTCGTGCATCCATCCAGATGACACATTCCGCCTTTGGACCGACTGTATCGTTGGAAGAAGCCCAAAAAATAGAGAAAGAAACTGCAGATCACTTACTCAACTCAAGAAAACTTTCGCTGATAGTTGATCTTGATCAGACTATCGTTCATGCGACTGTCGATCCCACTGTTGGCGAATGGATCGCCGAAGGCGAGGCTTGGGAAGGAAAGAGAGCAATGAAAATGAAACCACCGCAACGGTCTAAAGAAGATGAGGATGTTTCAGATGAGGTAGCGACAGACTCAGAGTCTGATGATGAGTGCAATCCCAATTGGGAAGCTCTCAAAGATGTCAGGAAATTTCAGCTTGGTCCCGAATCTTTTGGGATGCCTTCATCCCCTAGAGCATCACGCAAAGTAAAGGGTAAGCAAAAATTTATTGAAAATGAAGGTTGTATGTACTACATCAAGCCTCGGTTAGCACTATTTCTGGCTTCGTTGCGCATGTACTCCCAACTCACGCTATGAAAGTCCTGGATGGCAACATTTTCTCCATAGCATCGCAAACAAATATGAAATGCATGTCTATACTATGGGCACACGTGCTTATGCAGAAGAAGTCTGTGCTGCCATCGATCCGGATGGTACAATTTTTGGGGGGCGGATTCTGAGTCGAGATGAGAGTGGTAGTAAGTACTTTTGTTTTCCGAGATTACTCCAAGCTTCATCAACTGTTTACTTACAGGCTTAACTCAAAAAAGTCTTCAGCGACTTTTTCCATGTGATACTTCTATGGTCGTCATTATAGATGATCGAGCAGATGTGTGGGAATGGAGTCCAAACCTCGTTAAAGTTATACCCTGTCAGTGGGAACAGTTCTTCTCTCTTGCGTCAATGTAGTCCTTGACTTACCGCGACTTTAGATGATTTCTTCGTTGGAATAGGAGACATCAACTCTACATTTTTACCGAAAGTTCAGCCTCTCACAACTGCCATTCCTCCAGTACCTGGCAAGTATTTACTCGTTTCACTCAGCATCTGACTAATCCAAGATCATTATCAGATATTTTACCATCGCTGCCCGCCACAAGCACAGCGTCGCCTGCCATTTTGTCGCCTCCAGTCCTGACAACCGAGGCACTGGAGCGCAATGAACTAGCATCGAAGACCCTACTTACCCAGAATTCTTTAGCTCTTGAGGCTCAGGTAGAAGAGCGACCGCTGGCTAAAAAGCAAGAAGAACTACGCTTTGCCTCAGACGATGGTAAAGTTACTGAAGTCGCTCAGGAAACCCCTGCAGGTCGTTCTGCAACGGGATGTCAAGAAAAGCAATGCGCGAGTACCAAGCCAGACAAGGGCGTACGCCAGGCACTACTAAATAATGATGACGTTGAACTACAGCGTGTCAAGAATGTATGGGTGTATACGTAGATTCCCACGACGTTTGTTAACGCATTTTACATAGTTGCTTGAAGATATCCACCGCCGCTTCTTTGGTGCTTATGATTCTCGCTCACCGGAAGGCAGGGGGAAGAAGCGAAAAACAAGTTTATTGGGAAGATATCGACCTGACAAGCCATATGATGTCACCGTAAGTTTGTGATTGTTCTCGACCCAGCTCTCACCAACAGATCTCTAGAAAATCATACCTTCGATGCGGAAGGAAACGCTGGATGGTATTCATATACTCTTCTCAAGTGTCATACCGCTTGATACTAAGCCAGAGACAACTGAGATATGGAAAGTCGCAGAGATGTTTGGGGCTCAATGTTGTACCGAGTTATCAAGTCGAATCACGCATGTTGTAGCAGCCAAGGTTTGTCTTGGCTTCGTTGTGAAACGTTCCACGCTGATAACACCGCGTGTATGCAGCATGGTACAGTTAAGGTAGATGCAGCAAGGAAACGTGGCGGCATCAAAATTGTATGGCTGTCATGGTTCACGGACTCTATTGCACTCTGGAGCCATCAAGACGAAACCCCTTATCTTTTGGACGAACCTCCTACAGCAGGTCCCAGTTCAAGTCCAACTCTTGATCCTAACCAAATTTCATCGGACCCTGAACCCGATGGAGATGACTGGGATTTGGACCCACTTACCGTAGGAACTCAGTCCAACTTGAAGTCATTTGGGCTGGCTGAAATCGACTGGGATGATATCAACGATGAGGTTGATGCTGCTATGAATGAAAGTGATGATGATGACACACGAAGCGCTAGAAGCATGGCCAATGGAAACGTATCGAACGACGATGGAGATGCTACGGACATACAAAGCCGCGTTAGGTTGGCATAAATGTTTTCGCAGATATGTGATAAAATCTGAATATTTTAATCCTTTTCGACAGCGGTGTGGCTTCCACTCCACGGCACAATCGCAAGCGCTTACGCAACACTACTCCCTCGGATATCGGAAATGAGTGGACAAATCAGAGGCATGATGACACGCTTCGGTCGCCCCTTGCAAAACGTAAGAAGGTCGCTGCTGGCCGGTCGGGATCATCCAGATTAAAGGAAGCTATATCAGCTGAAGATCTGGATGATGATCCTGAATCAGCGGTGAGTGAGCACAGCGGTGGCAACAATAGCTCAGGTATACCGCAAGGAATTTTTGATGGCCTGCGGGAGGAGGAGGAGGAGGAGGAAGGTGATGGTGACGATGAAGACGACTTCTTAGCTCGTGAATTGGAGGAGGAATGGGGATAGTGACTGACAAGTAACGCTTCTGCAGCCAAATTCATATCGATAAACTAGCGCGTGAGATCACCAGTGAAGACTAAACGGAGTGTGAATAATATTGCAGTGCCAGCCGCTGGCATGTGATTTCGTCAGTCTAATTGTTGGAGGTAAAATTGTAGGCTCATACCAGGCTCCTGCCAAGCCGCACTGTTTCGAGAGAGGAGGATAATTGCTAGAGCAAGAATGATAAGATATAATAAAAATTCATGCCCAGCATAACCTTGATCCTCGCTCTCTCTCCACAGCGGCTTGCACTTAACATTGGTAAACATTGGCCCGCCACAGTCATGGTGACAGCGGACTATCAAAAATAATAGGCAGATTTGTATTTTCTGAAAGCTCCTTCCATTTTGAGAAAATGACAATAAAAAAATACATGTACATTCTGCGATGCTTATTGCACAGAAGCCAAATGCATCAGTAGATCAGTTCAATCAGATACAATGCAACATCATGTTGAAACTGTCCTCAATGTGTTTCAATCAACAGGCATACAACCCCTTCAATTCTTCGAGCACATTTTGTGTTCCCCATCTTATCAAAGCCACCCTTTCGTGTCTAACATACAGTCTCAAAAAGAAACCTTCCACCAAATCTTATGCAAATGCAACTATCAAAATTCACGCGATCATCCAAACAGGAATGGTCACAGCACGCCTGTGGTAATAAAAGACATCAAGGCAGACTGCATTACTGAGCTCCACAGGCTCTCATCTGAAGACTACGGCTGGCACTTCAATGCAGCCAAAGCAACATCTGAACAGATTGAGTGGTTCTGTTCGGATGATATGGTGCAAAAATTTCAAGAAGATGCACCAGTACTGTGGGATCTGATGGGGTTGCTGTTGTCAGCAAGAGATGGCTGATATTTTGATGAGCGAGCCGCCTATCCGCAGCATTAGATGGAAACAACGGCGAGAGGCTGTACTCACTGTTGTAAGTGTATGATACAAGCTTTGCTGGGCCAATAAATTGATAGGTTACCTAGAAGAAAGTCGCTGTAATAAGTATCTTAATGCAGAGTACAAACCAAAAATCCAACACGCTGCAGAGTATCCTCGGGATATTTCTTCATTCATCACATACACCTGAAATTGTCATCAACACATTAGCTTGCATAGGAGTTCAGTATCAATTGATACCATTCACAGTGCCATTCAGTCACTCTCTATGTGTTCACACCAGGCTCTCAGAACTCTTGGCCAAAGCCTACTTGCTGGTTATGCATACGACAACTTTGACATCGACCTCAAATCTGCAGTGCCCTCATCAGAAAAATCAACTGAATCATTGAAACACCTTACCTCAGGTCTCATGTTCCCGCTTCAACATGGTGTCACTTGAGAAGACCTTCAATGCTCCGACAAGCTTTGGAAACAGTCAATCTGGAATTCAGATGCTTTGAAGGCAGACCTCCCACTGGGGTGGCCTGTTTAAGAATTGTTTAGTATCCATCCTGACACCCAAGATGACTCTGGCCTCAATCAATGCCAAAGATTCAACTCGTGGAATTTTTTACATGACCTCTGCCATCATGGGCCATCCTATTTTGGTTGGTTTAAGTCAGTCATCAATGAACCTGACATGTTAGAGCCCATACTGGTTGTTACAACACCCATTGTCGCTATGAAAGCCATGGATGTAAATAACTCCACTGTATCTGGGAATATATTTGCTGTTGTTGAGCTAATGAGCCAGGGCGGATTTGATGAGAGCGGGTCAATAGAAAATGAGGATTTGGACTTGTCACCATACATTGTGCTCTTTCATGGTGATCTTGGAACTGGGGAACGTCTGCAAGCTGTACAGCAGAGATGCGCAATTGAGCAGACACCATGGGATTGGTTTCAACGTATTATCTATGTCCCTGGTCTCTTTCATCTCAAGATGGCTTGTGCTGACGTTATTTGGCGTGTATTCATAAGTCCTGTAGCTGCCAGAGACGATGACACATGCCTAATGCGTGACATTGCTAGCCCAGAGAAACTGGCATCTATGCATCAAAGCCTGGCCTTCAACAAATACACCAGCTAATTGGCTATGCTGGAATATGTCGATGTCTCGAGTGTTGGAGGACTGAGGTAGAAAAACAAAAGTCAGACCATAGTTCTCTTGAAGCATTGCAAAGTCCAGGCCATCATTTGAGGAACTTTCAAGGATTGCAGACCAGCTTGCTAGGTCAAAATTCTACATAATTGTTCACATTCTTTCATGTACAGCAGGGTGACTATTATTAAACTCTCCCTCCACAATTCTTCCACCATTTTGATACATCAAAACAAATACTTTTGTCAATATTTTACAATATGAAATATTTATTTGATGCTCAATTTCTGTGCCACTTTTTCTAAAGCAAATATTTAAGTTTTGTTCAAGTTTGATCATGATATTGGGTACATTAATATTTAACATAAATATCAGAGAAATCACTTCATTTTGCAAGCCACAAAACACTCACAAGATTTCATGTTTTTCTAAAAAAAAAATAAAAAAAAAAAAATTTCTGTGTTGAAGTTTTGTTATAATATTATCATTGTCACAACATATTTTTGAGCTATAGTTCCACAACATTTTACTTGAAAAGGGCATTTAAAATGTCTGTGTGCAATACAATCAACATTTGTAGTACTCAGGATATTGACCAAACAATATATCTTGCTTGACCAAAAGAAATTGCTTATGATACATCTTGCATATAGAAAAATCTTGACAGTATTTTAAATCACATCATGTGTGTTGAACTTATTAAATATTCAACATTATGTTGAGCCTTAATTTTAAATATTTGTTGTTGTTTATACATTCAGTGAAGATAGGAAAAAATATGATAGTTGTGATAGGATAGGTTGCAGGAGGTCATAGTAAGGTTGTGAAAGGTTGCAAAGTGGCAGATAGACTACAAGCACCAAACATGATCAGCATCTAGAAAAACAAGGAACTGTGCGTGAACTTACCGTTCATGACTCGCCCCAGCAAAATGGCACCACAGAACAGTTAAACCGAATGCTGCTTGAGCTAGCTCGAGCCATGCTGATATCAGCTGGAATGCCTAGAATGCTGTGGGGTGAAGCAGTTAAACACATGGTTTGGATCAAAAATAGATCCCCTACCAAGGCCCTTAAAGGCAAAACACCATATGAAATGGCATGTGGCCAAAAACCAGACCTAAGGGACCTTGGAGAATTCGGATGTATGGCCTACATTGAAATCCTGAATGCAGGAAAACTCCAGTCCCATGCTAAAATTGAAAGATAGATGGGATATGATTTAGAATTCAAAGGGTACTGGATATATTGGCCAGACAAACATACCGTATCTGTTGAACGAGATGTCCTTTTCAATCCAGATGAGTGCCTCGAGCCACTGCCAAAATGACCTGCTCCTGCTTGATGTGGTTGAAGAGCCAGTCCAAGATGACCTACAAATGAACATGTTAGCAAATGAAGAGCCTGAAGAAAATGCACCTGTGTTTTTGGCACAACTGCTAGCCCCAGAACAAGTGCCAGAGCCACCTATCCAGCCTCATCCAGTCGAAGGGGCACCCATCCGCCCCATTCCTGAGATCCAAGAGCATCCGCGTCAAGGCCGACCAAAGCCACCAGGCTTTCATTGAAACCTGCACAAAAACGGGCACACAAATCTTGCATGGATGTTAGCTATAGAGGAAAGTGAGGCAGCAACACACCAGTACACTATGGCAGTGGCTGACCTAGCTACCGAGTCATCTGAAAACAACTCACAGACAAAACCGGATAAACCCGGTCTCTGCCAAAGCAGCCATTGTTCTCCATGGAGCATAGCCACCACTCCATGGAGTAACCATTGTTCTCCTAGGAGTCATTATACTGTAGCGAGTAGCACCTCCGACTATAAGTAGTAGGGGGTTTAGTATTGGAATACCTCAGTCGTTTCTATAGCCTCTCGGGCAGCGGCTGAGTTTCACTTAGTTTTATTAGCTGAGACTGGATTTTGTTAGTTTTGGTGATTCTGCACCTTTGTGCTACCTACATATTTTCATGCCTTTCTCTATCTATTCCTCTACCATTCAGTATTAATTGTGTTCTCTATGATTTTGCCTCTGTGGCTGCTTTTTTCACCTTTGTTTACAAAACTTTGGACAGTATTGCAGAGTCCAATGCTTCCTATTCTCTAGTTACTCATATTGGACTCTAGATATTGTATACCTCCTGTAGTCTCTCATAATAGCTCTCAGCAAGTGGCTAGACACTTCCTTTTGTGAGGAATCAATTTTTCTTATCGCATTCCCGTCATGTCGTGGTTAGCAGACTCGATCCCTGTCACTCCTCTTGCCCTTGGACTAGAGATTACAGCAGGTGTCTTATTACTTTTATCATTTTTCTTCTTATTCTCTCTTCACACTCACATTCTATCGTACCTACAACGAGGAAGACTTGTTGTCGACCCTCGAGAAGATATCCAGATGACATAGCCACGATCCAGTGCTATGTCTGGGAATACTTCGGAGGAATATTGATGAGCAAAGAAGGTTGTGAGTCAGCGCCTTCTCATGGGCTTACTGATACAGCCAATCGCACATCCCTTACCAATACATTTTCTCATACAATTAGTAAATACGATAGATCGGACCACTTTCTCCTTTTTTCTTATTGGTTAGCTAGCTGGTCAGACCACTTTCTCAGTACTTCCCTTTCTCGGTCTGACCATCGCCGTTCACTATATAGAGAAGTACATACTCGATGTATTGTTCTCTAGTTCAATATTAGTTTGGATTTGCGCTCATACCGATACTCTTCATTCTCATACCTTGATTCACCGCCTTCCAGTAAGGACTTGACCAGGCATTGTGCTTTGTTATATAGCTTCTTATTTGTTGCCTGACACCTTTAGGCTTTGTCCTTAACAGATTTATCTGGTTTTGTCAAAGAATTCCTGAAATACATGAGTGATTCTTCATAATATATATTAATACTGTGTATATATAGAAAAGTTCTACATGGGATAGTGGAAAGCTTAAATTAACTGTAACAACCAAGAGTTAGTTACTCCGGCGCACACAGGAACACACTATAAAGAAGATGAAGAGGGAGTGGTTACCCCTTAGAATGCAGAGAGTTAGTTGGTATACAACAGGAGGACTCACTGAGGAGTCTCCTGGATCTATTGGGGTTTATATACTACTACAGGGTTGTTTGTACATGTGTACTATACAGTTGATAGAGACAGTGGCTGACGATGTCATGGGGCCTAGCCCGCATGGCCAGCTCCACTGTGTGGGAGAGTTGTGTCCAAAATAAGAAGAAAGGCAACGCGGCGTGAGAAAGGGGAAGTGCCGCGTGGCACCATGTGTGAAAGCTAAAGTACAAGGTTAAAGCGGAGAATAAAAGTAAAGGGAAGGTCCAAAAATTGTGTTATCGTAACACTACCCCCTTCTAAGGCTCGACTTCCAGGCTCGACCAAATACCGGAGGTAGTAGTTAAATTTTCAGGCATAGGTTGAAAAAGAGAATTAAAAAGTTTTGAATCCATGCCTCTAAGCTTCCTAGGAGCTGAGGAATTCTTAGAATAAAACTCGCGAACAGCATCGCGGGAATTGTCCAGATGGGCTTCTGGTTCCCACGTTCTGTCCTCGTCTCCATAGCCCTTCCATAGGACTAGGAACTCTAATTTTCCACGCTTCAAGCGTGCATCCACCACCTGTTCGACTTCGAACTCTTCTTCACCTTCCTGGGTGACTACAACCGGTCCAGGCCGGTCTACACGCTGTCCCAGCAGCGGCCCTTTGTAGGGTTTCACACGGCTAATATTGACCGTGGGTACTACCCTCATTTGTTTTGGGAGTTCTAGCTCCACTGCGTTGGGCTTGACTTCCTTAATCCGGTAAGGGCCAATCCACTTTTTGGTCAGTTTTCTAGACTGCCGATCTTTTAATTTTAAGTGGTCGGTATCTAACCAGACCAGGTTGCCGACCTTGTAGTCAGGGGCCTTAGAGCGTCTACGCTCTGCCCTGTCTTTCATCTGCTCTGCAGTTTTAAATAGCGCCTTGCACGTTTTGTCTAAGACAGACTTCATGTCCTTGGCCATGTTCCCAGCAGCCTCGTTTTTGCTTTTGCCAGGTTCTACACCCATTCTGGGGAGGTACGATCTAGTGACCTCGAGTGGTGCCTTTCCTGTAGCCGATGACTATTTGATATTATAAGAGAACTGGGCTATTTTTAGCCACTTGGCCCAATCCGTCTGTCTGTCATTAATAAATATACGGAGATATTGCTTCAACTCTTGGTTGAGTCTCTCCGTTTGTCCATCGGTCTGCAGATGGAACGCCATTGATAACTTAGGTTTGATGTTTTAAAATGTACAAGACGTAACAACCAAGAGTTAGTCACTCTGGCACACAACTCAGACAAGCAAAAGAGTAATGAAGAGGGAGTGGTTACCCCTTAAGATAGGACCGAGTTAGTTGTGGGTAAACAACAGGAGGACTCGCTGAGGAGTCTCCTGGATCTATTGAGGTTTATATACTACTACAGCGTTGTTTGTACATATGTACTATACCGTTGATGGGGGCAGTGGCTGATGATGTCATGGGGCATAGCCCATGTGACCAGCTCAACTGCATGAGAGACTTGTAGCTAAAAAGGAAAACGCAGTGCAGCGTGAGAAGGTGGAGTTTGAACAAAGATGGAAAGTGCCACATGGCACAGTGTGTGAAAACTACAAAAGAAAGTTGAAGAGGAGAATGAAAATTAAAGGTCCGAAGATTGTGTATTGTAACACAAGATGTTGTTGATACCCTCTGAGGAGATCATTTGAGCTGTCTAAAGGATTTGAAAAGTGTGCCATTCTAACTGTCTCTTCCCCCTACACGTTGACTCTGCATGTTCAAACTTACTTACCAATTTTGGTGTCGGAGAACACCCCGCTGAGTGGTTGGAGTCTGGTATGACTGGGCTTTTTTACTGAGGATTCCCACGAAGTCAGAAATGCGGTATATAGTACGGTTGGTGGCGATTGTATATTTTCTTTCATCTTGGATAACTAACTTGTCATGGCATCCACTTTTTTCAGTTGGATCCGGTCTTCCGCTGCACGCGAGTACTTTCTAAGTGCGTCTCGTACAATCTTGATTTGAATCATAACTCATTGAAACCGGACTGCTGCAGGCACTCATTTTTGGGGCCCAGCCAGTGCAACTTCTTTGCCTTGATCGTGCATTTCATTAATCCTCATTTATATAGGTAGCAAATTGGGGTCTTCCGTTAGCAGCTCTAGCGGATTTGAGGAAAGACGAGGAGGTCATCTCAGGAACAATGACTAGTGCGCTCGCGCTGTACTCGTGAGTAGTCTTGGAACAAGCGATTTAACTAGCTTACATATATATGTACTTTTGTAGGGTGGTTTTCATGCGATTCGGTTTGTAAATTTGCGATCCGTAAGATGTGAACTGATGTGTTTCACATAGCTTGGCGAGTTCAACCGCGAAATTACTTACTATTTGCTTGCCATGCCACAAATGCTACAACGCAGTCATTACAACAGGCTCGATTCTTGAATTACTGGTATAATGGTGGTCGAGAAAAGAAACGTGATATTTTGTCTGGAAGTGCTATTAATTCTGTATAACTAGACGCCGTGTGCTCTCCCTTGGACAAATTGAACTTTTTCCATGCAGTTCACCAAAATCCATCGTCACCTATCTCATTCGTGTTCCTCTTGCTTTCTATTAGTGTCTGTCGTTGATACATCTCTGCGATCTCCATCGATCGCCGTCAGCCAAAAGAAGGGCGCGTGAGTCCCATGCACGGCGTACCTGCTCAGGACTCGTGGAGTCCTCGGCTGATTTATCCTCCCGTGGCCGAATGAACCTTGGAAAACGCAAGGATATACCCCTTTCTTCGATCTGCATAGAGTAAATAAGGTGAATATCAGACGATAAAATCAAGTAGGCATTGCGCACTAGTCCTTGGGCTGCGGTATAAATAGGGCTCAAGCTTAGATCGGCTGTAAGAACCTCCCACACAATCTTAGGTTCGAACCAAACATCTGGTTGGGCTCCGCCAGCTTTTATGTCGCCTCTAATATTGAGTGATTGGAGCGGCTTCAGCATGTCGTAGTGTGTCTGCAACTGTTCCTCGCTGAAACCGGTACCGATTTTGCAAATCGTCTGGAATTCTTCTGTATTCGTGTCGTAACAGGCAAGAAGGAATGCACCATAGACATTAGCGCGTTTCCCCTTGCCGTAGTATCCTCCCACAACTACCAGGTCCAAAGAATCACCTACTCCATGCAGGTAGTCTTTCTTTAGCTAGTATCGTGGTCTCATCAACAAGAGGGTAGCCACACAATAACAGAGCATCTCACTTTAAGCCAGTTGACACTTCGGCGACTAGGTTCATAATAACTATTATCGCTTGCCAACATCTTCACCATGAGCCCTTCACATCCATCTTTGATACTTTCCTCGAGGAATGCTTCGATTTCGTCTATCGTGTTACTATCTGAAGCCTTTGCGAAATCAAACTCACCGGGGATAGATTGAAAATGCTGCCGTAGTAATGCCCTCCTCTTCTTAAGGTCCTTCTGCAGTAAAGGCTGAGGAGAGAAAAACGTTAACCAAACCGATGTTAAAGGGCAGATAGAAATGAAAGCACACTTCGCCATTTAGATACAACAGATCGAAGGCATATAAACAAACGTGTACTGTAACGTCTTGGAATCTGACATCCTTCCGCTTCCTTTTACTCAAGTGTTGGAAAGGCATCAACATGCCAGTGGATTTGTTAATTGCGACAGCTTCTGCATCGATCACAAAAGAGTTGGTTGAGGCTCGTATGCACTGCAAAACGTAGACTATCAGACATCAAAGCGAAAAAGTAACAGTAACGATCTCACGCGCGGGAGTTGCTCTATAAGATCAGGATATTTTTTACTCATGTCTTCTGAATTTCGGCTGAATATTCCAATAGTACCATCTTCCATCTTATGCACCTATTGTTACGATCAGTGTATGTAAACTCAACGCGTGAGCGACAATGGAATGTACGTACCTGTGCACGTTCGCCATCATACTTATACTCACATGTGAAGTCCATGCCTTCAAAACGATGGAGAACCTCGCCGATTGCCTTGGTGGGCTTGGCCAACATGGGTTTCAGAGGGATACCTGGCGTAAGCTTGCACCTATCATGAAGGCAAGCAATGCCAACTTCGAGAAGTGCGGGTATGACCTTCTCATATGTTGGTAATTCACTAGATATTGATGTCAGCAAAATATCCAGTCCCCACGACCAAACACACCTGTAAACACTTTTCATGACCCTGGCCGCTTCGTCAAGACGGTTTACTAATTCATGCGGGGTCCACTTCGCCTGGTCTGTATTGACCGTAAGCATTGGCATCAAGGACCGAGTGAAGATGGAATACTACCTCTCTCCATTTCAGCCAACACAGCTGCATGTGCAAGGGCTACTAGTACTGTCCTCTCCGCATTCCCGATTCGCAGTTTACCCTCCAAGCTACGAACAATATATTTCGCTTCAAAGCCCTGGCATGCAGTCAAGATCTTCACCATGATAGAAACTTTTTTGCCTTGGGACTGGAAAAATCATGAATGTGATGAAGTAACATATGGTGATTATATTTGCGCTCACTGCGTGTCCTGATGAAGTTGCAATTTCTTGAAGGCTTGAAAATACAAAAGGTATCGTGAGAGGTTTAGCTTTGAAAAGGGTTTTTTGGTTCTTTTTTGATTTCTGAGTTTGGCAAAGTTACTACGTTACCAACCATGAAAAGTTGGTGAAACCATTACCATAGCCACAAGACCTAAGTCACCCTCCTTCTTAAAGTCAGCTTTTATCTGTGCGGCACTGCGACCAGTTGATTGCCCAATAGCTTTGACAAGGAGGTTTTCTCCGATACCTAGTTCTACACCAACGTAATCTGGACTTAACTGGCAAAAGATTCAGGTTCACATCGCATGCTACTAAGAAGAAAGATATACCCGATTTATACATAAGTATACGGCTTGTAAAAGAGACTTCGAATCTCCGATTGCACTGCGTTGCAATATAAGTAAGAAGAAGGTCGTAAGGAGCGCAGTTTTTTCTAAACGCTTGGGAGTGGCTTCGATTAAGGAAAAAGCTTTCACAAGGGCGGCATAAGGGACCCTAATAGCGACGATAAGAATGTATGACATGCAAGTAGGACAGAAAAAAGACTGACGGATCGTCAGCTTGCCAGCCACCATTCAAATCAACTTTCTCTTTTTGTAACACTACTCCTTCAACACTTGATAGTGCAGACATGAACATAACTCTTCCAAGGGAGATCGACGAGACGTACATCTGTGATGCATTGCACTTAGCTGCGTTATAGTCTTGATCTTCCACTACCTTCATGCTGCCACTGTGAATAGACTCGCTTTCTTCATCTCGCCGACAGGTGCTAGGCCCCAATGATTGCATCAACGGCTCTTGTTCGCTGTGACTTTCGACAAAACCTAGTAGAAGAATGAAGAAAACAGTTGTATCTGGATAAATATCCGCTCACTGGAGATCACTCTTAGTTTTTTCTGTTTGGATTGTTCTGTTTGATCTAAATAATGGGAAAAACATCCAGAATATATTGGGGTGCACCTTGACAAGGAGGACTTGATGATAAATTCCGTTTTAACATCTTATTGGTGGGCAGTGAGCTTGATTCGATTGAGGTTGCCGCGTCTGACTCATCAGGAAAACGGGGAGATTCCTAGGAATGTGTGACAGGTGAATAGCAGAATGTCACGCAGTAGTTATCCAAAAAAAAGTCCCTGACCCTGACTCCCAAAAGTGAGTGGCTGAGGACCCCGAAAACTGTTCAAAAAATGGTATACCATAGTCGGGGATACTTTTCAGTGAAAATTCGACCAAGTCCCTTCTTACAGTTTAGGATCTATAGTAGATAGATAGTAAAGTTCACACTAGCATTTTGTAATTTGGAAAGGTCATTCATAATATTCATTGGCATGTTTTCTTGTATGTAAACACCAAAACATATATTAAGATATCTGGTAAGCTATACTCGAGATCGCTTTGGCTGTTTCTGGTGCTCTGTCATACGAGAACGTTTCTGTGAGGGTAAGGAAACTACTACTGCCCCTACAGCCTCACTACCTTCCTCAGTAGTATATAAAACAATCATATCCTCCGGTATACTTCACACTAATTGTTCTGTCCAGGAAATCTTCAATGCACTCACAATTTTCTCTGGCAGCAGTTGAGTTTGGTTCCTGTGTGCATGGATGGTGTTGAGGTGGTGTTGTAGATTATACTTCCATATAGCAAGTCCAATGCGGGAGTCAGAGCAAGGACACAGTGGGCATGTAATAGGAGCATTTGTGGATGGTGATGTGCTACTTCCTTTCAGTGCAGAGCTGAGGTTGAAGGAACAAGCTTGAGGACATGCTTATTCGGCCTGGATTGTGCTCTTTGCTTTGACTAATGTCACCAGATGGCCCAATAGGCCACAGAAGCCACAGGGATCAGAGTGGTTAACCTATGTATACAGTGAGTGCATTGTGGTGATGTGGATGGGGAAAATATACCTGTTGTATAAGACCACTCTCATGTGTATCTCGCATTGTGTGGAGGATATGTCCCCCCATGTGGTTTTGAAGGGCTGTCCATTTAATAGCTTTACTGCAAATGTTACAGTTTACATGCTCCCCAGCTATGGTCTTAGTGCTATGACTGTTCCCTAAATATTGTGTTGCCCCTTTGGCTACAAATGCACAAGACTAAACCAATGTCAAGACATGTCAGAAACAAGCGTTAAACATACTTACCGTCTACATTCTTATAAGGGAATCCAACTGTGGTGATTCCGCACTTTGGGATAGACTTGGTAGATTTATTGAGCTCACTAAGCTCCCACAGGGCCTCAACGGCCACACCCAGGTCTGTTTCAGAAACAGCCCATGTTTCTTTTTGTTCACGTAGTTGGTACGTCTGGGTGGAAGCCCACTATGATAGTGGACAACACTTAAGGAAAAACGAAGAATTGATTAAGTTAGGATTTAAGATCAGGGGGAAACTAGTCTACCGTACAAGGTGTTGAACGACAGGTTATATGTGTAGTGTAGTATTCCAATGTAGTATGCCAAATGTCTATGATGATGCCATACCCTATTATGATGTCATGTTCCTTTGTGAGCTACGCTTACACTGGGGCAAGAACTTTGTTGGTTGAATTTTAAGATTTAGAGGGTGGACAATAATGCTTGGAACATGTAGGATGAGGGCCTTTTGAGAGACTTTCCCTTGGTTAACTTTCACTTTCTTGAGCGGTCCAAACTTGCAGTAGTTCCCGGTCCACAACTATAAACCTTGGGTCCTCACGTTGTATGGAATACCAGTGTTTGGATTTTGAAGGGCGGCCTTCTGCATTTGTAACACCTATCCCAAAACAGGGATCTCCACAGTTGCTAGACGAAGGGACTCTTCCTGTACCAAGGCAACCCGCTGCTTGTTTTGTTCAATACAAGTTACTTGTAGAACTCCTACGCTAACCGTCTTCTGGTGACAGATGAGAATAGCAGCCAAGTCACCAATAAGTAATGCATCACCCATGATGTCATCACTATTGAGATTGGTCATAATTGGGGGCTCGCATGAATATCCTCAAACACAAAGTGTGCAATCCCGAGACATCTTGACCTTCGGTGACCGGAACAGAATCTGAATAGCAGAAGCATTGTGGATGCTTCTTCCCTCAAAAACCACCCAGTCTTCATGGTGTTTGGCAGTTTCCATCTTATTTGGCTCGGGCAGGAGATCCTCCAACTTGATAGCTGGTAGATCTACAAGCTCACTGTTGCTGGCCTGACTTTGTTCGGATATGAGTCCAACTAGTTCACTGTCAGATCCTATGTTTTCATCACTGTCTTCAATATCCTCTGTGTCCTCCGCCTCAATGTCCTCCACATCCCCCATTACAGTGCCTTGGCCTTCAACTTGTAGCAGATCAGAAGCAGTCACAGGCTTGCTGCTGTCGACTTGGGAGGGATCTTTTTCAGATGAAACACTAGGATACTTCCCATTACCTGTAGGGTGCATAAGGTTGGTTTTTCCATCTGCAAACAAGTTGTTGAAGGATGTTTCCAGTCCAATTTTTGCAAGGATAGTGTTGAATTCTTTTACCACTGTTAACCACACACTTTGGATGGACACATGTCCACATATCATATCCGCTTGCCACAAAGCAGGGTTTGTTTGATCAACTCCCAATGTGTCTTCAAGCTGCAAGCAGCGCTGTCCCCGGTCCCACAGGGGGTTTTATTCATAGATGACAGCACAATTGGCTGCAGAGGCAAGGCATTTGCATAAACAAACAACACCCATAATTGGGTCATGGTTTTCCGTTTGTGCTTGTCCAAACAGCCCTTCAAGGTGGTCATCCCCATCTTGAAATAGGTAGACAGGCTGTGTGTCATCCAGTAGCTGTTGGCATGCAACTGTGAATATGATATTTCATTGCTTGCATATCACCATAGAGCTGATTTGACATGAACAACGTTGTATGCTTTCTGTAGAGGACAATTCTCGGACGTTGAATTGGGGCTTCTGTGCGTTTTTGCATTCGAAGCTCCTATGTCCTTTCTCTCCTCACCAGTAACATTGTCCCTCAGTGCGGAACTTTGCCTTATCCACTTCCATCCTTTCTTTTCATTTGGTTTCCTTCCAAATTCGGATCCTTTCTTCTCTTTTTCTCTTTCTCTCCAGATGTAATCTATCCGGATGAGTTCTCATTTCCATTTCTGGTAATCTCTGGGAATATGCCCTCCGTAGATCACCCGGTCTACCAAGGGTTTATTCATGTTTTGTCTCAATAGTGAGACCAGGAATTCTTTGTTCATTCTGCTGTTATATCCTGCCCACCTCTTTTTTTCTTCAAACTTTTCGAAGAAGGCCTGAGCAGTCTCATTGCCCTGTTTTAGGGTCAATATTTCATTCTTTGCAGTTTCTTTTTCAAAACTGTCTTTGAATCTTTCTTCCATTTTGTGGGCAAAAAACGGCCAACTTCCATATGTGTTTGTGATGTCGAGCCCCATTTGTTGGGCGTCAACTCTGTTTTCTAGCCAGTTGGTTTTAAAGGCCGCGGCTTCTCCTTCTTTCATAAAAGATAGCACAAAGCTTATCTTTTTTCTGTCATCTTTGAAATAGACAGCGTCATCTTCGAATTGTAAAAGTAAGGACTCTCTGAAAGCCCGATACTTTTTCTTATCTCCTGAAAAGTTTTCTGGTTTTTCCAGGGCTGTCGATGTTGTCTTTGTAGTCTTTTTTAGTCTTCTCTCTAAGACGTTCACTTCTTCTAATGCCTCATCGAGTTGGGACTGGTATAGAAGGCGAGTTTCTCTGATTGCCTTCTCGACTTCCTGTTTTACGTATGCCTCCAAAGAGACTTCTTTGGGCGGGGGAGTGTCTATTCTGGGTAATGAGTCCATCATTTCCCGAGTAAATGTGTCATCCGTGCTGCTGGATCACTCGGGCTGATCTCGGTACTCTAAATTGGACATTTTTCGAATTCGAGTTGTTGTGGCGGGGGAGTTTCTTGTTTTATTACAGGGGAGAGGCTTCTGATTGGTGTGATGGTAGGGAGTGGGGATTGTCCTTTGAAAACGTAGTCTCTGGTGTAGATGTTCTGTTCGCCGATCCAGATGTAAAAGTCTCTACTGAGCATAGAAGGAGTTCACCAGTGATAAGCTGGATCGATACACCACTTCTATGGTCTCTAGTAGTCTATCTGTTTCTCTTTGAGTCAAGGTGATCCTCTTCTGTTCACCACTGACTATGTACGTATTGTGCTATTTTTGTATTTTTACAAATTTTATGTGAAAGGTTATAGTAGAAAATCTAGGTGCGAACGGTTGTCTAGTTTTAACCGGCTTCTTGGGCTCTCAATTCTTCTCCCGACTGGCGGACGCAAATGCGCGGCCTGGTCAGAGGAAAGTGAAGTTTGAAACTATGTAAAAACGAGAAAATTCCAGTGGTTCCACACCAAAGGAATTATAGTGATATAATGGTAATTAGAGGGGGATGGTTTGGAAGGAGTCTTGGGAGGTTGTGGGTGAGACATTGGCTGGGAAAAATGATAGAATGGTGTTTGGGCGAGTGGGAATGTGATTTAATGGGATGATGGGTTGCATGTGTGGTTGGTAGAATTTTTTGAGTAAAGCAAGGATGATGATGATGGTGACGATGATGATGATGATGATAGTGGCTGTTACGCTCATAGACAGTACTCGTTTACAGTTGTTGATTGTGTTAGATCCCTACACCTTTTGCCGAACTAACGGAGGTGTAAGTCTCAAAATCAGACAAGTAGTGTCAAGTATCGGTATAAAGAAGTAATCAACAACTGAGGAAATGTATGTACATGGGTGTTGGTATATATACATTTTCTGAAGGTCAGCCATGAGGCGCTGACTGATGTTGTGCGTCATAGTCTAGGCTTTGTCACGTAATTGTCACGTGATCAGATATAACTAACTACTTGTTTACATAATGAGTCATGTGCTTTTGTCACGTGGTTGTCACATAATCAGATATAATTAAATAATGAATCAAAAGAAACTAAAGGTTTGACTCAGATTGTGACACTTAGCCTCTGGAAAGTATTCTGATTTATCTTTTGAAAAGACTTTCCAGAAGTCATGGTATTCTGGAGGTACCAGCCTCTTGATCTCTTCCTTGGGTTCTACCTTATCATTGTTATTGTTAATCTTATCTAAAGATCTGAGTTTGGCATAACCATGACCAGCGTTTATCCTTTGTCAAGCTCAGTTTGACGGACATGATTTGGTTTACCTAAGTCATTACACTCCTTGGGGCAACATGACAATGTGACAACACCTGTCTGCCAGTTGATCTCAGAATTGTGTTTAAATAGCCAGGTTCAGCCTAAAATTAAATTAAAACTTCCCTAGTTGGGTAGCTTCAGCGGTGACTCGTTCCCTGTGTCCTTGGTACTTGATAACAAAAGAACATTTGTGCATAATGCAGCCACCTGTGTTAAGTGTACCATCAATGCTATAGATGGGAATAGACATATCTAATTTTACAAGGGAAAATCCAACCTACTCCACCCAGACCTGATTTATGGAGATGCTATTGGCACCTGAATCAAGCAGAGCACTAGTTGGGTGTGATGATCTTTGGAGGCCTTGTGCCTATTTATCACATAATTTGTTGTCTACAGAGCACAACTATCAAATTTACGACAAAGATATGCTGGCCATTACTTAAGCTTTAGAGCACTGGCGGCACTACTTAGAAGGTGCTAGGCACCAATTTAAAATCTGGAGTATTTTATGATGGCCCAGGACTTGCACCAATGACAGGCCCGCTATGCGGTGTACTTATCTAGGTTTAATTATAAATTAATTCATAAACCTGGTACTTCTATGGGAAAAGTGGATGTTTTATCTAGAAGAGAGGATCATGCCAACAGCATCAAAGATAACAACAAAGGTGTCACCCTGATAGATCAATCTAATCTTCTAGAAGTCTTCAAGAAAGGCATTTCATCAAAGAGAAGGCACGCCTTGATGGCAATGAGAACAATTTATGGAAAGACGGGATCTTCTATTTTAAAGACAAAATCTATGTGCCGGAGTCCACAAGGATCAAGGCAATAGATAGACATCACAACACTGCAGTGGCTGGACACCCTGGGTGGCAACAAACAATAGAGGTGATCTTCAAAAATTACATGTGGCCTGGCATGGTTAAAGACGTACAGGAATACATAAAATCCTGTCTGAGATGTGCCATGGCCAAGAATTCTCATCAACAGCCAACAGGTAAACTTATGCTGAATCCAATACCAGCTGGTCCCTGGCAAGATATATAGGTTGATTCCACGATGGATCTACCCAAGTCGAATGGGTATGATTCAGTAATGTGTTGTGAATGAGTAAATCATACACTGATATGATTCTAGCTCGTCAAGTCTCACCATGGTAATTTCCTGACCATGCATGAGAAAGTCATTCCATATTAGTACCAAAACTATTCCCACCTACCGTATATATTCACTTATGCATCTCAGTCTTCTATCCACAGACTGAGGTAAAATTTTATACCTACAAACACTCATAGAATAATACTGATATTACCATAGTAAACTCCTTTACTTGTACAGTGACCCCAAAAACCCTTTCATGTTGACTCTGGGTGTCATGCATGAAGCATACCATCAAATAGCTTGAGAATTGCAGTTAGCTTTGACGGAGTTACAAATAGTACCATACTCTTGGCTATAAAATTGCCCCATAGGTCATGTGATTTGGTTCACATGCTATAGGGATATGGTTGATTTAAAACAGCAACATCATGGAAAGGGTTTTTTCACTTTTGAAGTGAAAAGGGTATTTGGTTATTATCAGTACTTGGTATAGCCTTTTTTTTCCCTAAACACTGCCTGAATCTTTCTAGGCATACTTTCAATTAGTTTATGACACCTCTCAACTGGTATTTTCTCCTACTCCACTTAAGTCCTTTCCCACAATTCATGAATCATATTGGGGGGGTTTTCATACCCTGCAAGCCTCCTCTTGAGATGTCCGGTAGGATTTAGGTCAGGAAACTGTGCAGGCAAACCATAGTGTTGAATGCTGTTCCTCTAGCCAGTCCTTGACCTTCCTGCAGTTATGCTTGGGGTCATTATCCTGCTGAAAGATACCCTAAGAAGGATTGAGACTATAATACTCTAGGGTTTGCTGGAACTCATCCTTCAAAATCTGTAGGTAAAAATCCCCATCCATCCTACCATCAACCTTGGTAGCAAATCCAACTGCTTTCCAAGTCATACAGCACCACATCATTAAGGAATATCCTCCAAACTCGAGGATTCCATCTACCAGCTTATTACTAAGCCCCTTACTTACCCTTTTCCATGCTCATTTGTGTCCATCTGACCCTAGGTGATTGATTTTAGTCTCAACATATCATATTACTCTTTTCCAGTCCTCCAGAGTCCAATCCTTGTGAGCATAGGCAAAATTCAAACAAGCTTTGTGGTGCCTAGTAGAGAGAAGGGGATGTTTGGACTTCACCACATCCTTTATACCAGATTTCTTCAAATGAAGGCAAACAGTATTGGATGAAAGGGGCTAGTTGATGATGCTGGTAGGGCTTTGGTCACTTTAACAGCATTTTCAGCTTTTCCAGAGGTAATAAAATGTTGGGCATATCAAATATTGGCAGGGGAAAGCTTAGAAAGATGACCTTTGATAGCTTTAGGTAGTAGAATGCTTTTTGGAGCAAAGTTTGGATATATTAGAAGGGCTAACACCAGTCTGCTTGGCAATGGCTTCACCAGAGTACACCGTTAATCCGGTCCAACCTCTCCAAAAAGGTAAATGAGCACGACCTCTCACAAAGGTCTGCAGAGCTATTTGTAAGACATGATTCATCAACATATGTCCTACAACAGTAAAATATGTATTAATAATGCATCCCATGCAGTAGTCAGACCACCGAACAGCTCACTTAGTGGAGGGAGATTTG